>NC_081547.1:7777765-7841938 GCF_901000735.1 Corylus avellana | reverse complement strand
GGTCACCCTTCAATTTTTTTTTTTAAGATTTTGTCTTTTAAGTTAATTTAATAAAAAAGTAATATTTTAATGAGAAAAACGGTGCGTTTTGAATTCTATTAACGTTTGTTAAAAAATTTAGCGGCATGGATTTTATTGTCATTTCAATTGATCCAAGGACTAAATTTTCAAAAAAAAAAACTTAAGGATATTAAAATTTTGAAGGGTTGACTCAAGAATTTATTGTACATTTTCCCTATAATATAAGGGGCAAAAATAAATAATAGGCAAGATATCCTTATTCATGGAATCACGATCATCCTCTTTCCAATAAAGCACCAAAAACCAATCTGCAAAAGTAGTCCCACTGTAAATTACATTCATAGTCATCCAAACCTTTTTAATATATATATATATATATATATTATTTCAAACTTCAAAAAGGAGCACAACTTGCTTTTTCAATAATAATAATAATAAAATTTTCTGGAAAAATTTAGCATGTCCACTACTGTTCACGCTTCCATTGAAAATTGACATGTGAGTTTCCAACCTCCACATAAATTCACTCTTGAGATTATGAGAAATAGAAATCAAACCAGTATAAATAACAATGCTGCACTCTCCTTCTTCCACCATGAGATGCTCTTTGTTTCCAAGCTCACTCAAAATTAACCCATTTTCAAGTTTATAGCAAAATCCTCGTTAGCTTTTCTTTGTCTCTTTCAAGAAACATTGTAATATTTGTCTGTCATGGCGCCACATGGAGAGGCTATTGTCAGCTCCTACACTACTAGGAACAACAACGACAACTTCTCCAAGCCGCCGAGGCTGTCGTCCGACGGCCTCCAACGAACGGTGTCGGACATCTCATACGAACTCATCAACCAAGAAGTGATCGACTTAAATCTCCCGCCAATATCGGAAGTCGAAAACGCAAGGTGCGAGTGCTGCGGGATGTGCGAGGAGTGCACGCCGGAGTACATCGAGAAGGTGCGCGGAAAGTTCTTCGGGAAATGGATATGCGGGCTGTGCACGGAGGCGGTGAAAGAGGAGGTGGAGAAAAATGGAGGGAAGACGGAGGAGGCTTTGAGTTCTCATATGAGTGCATGCGTTAGGTTTAACAAGTTCGGTAGGGCTTATCCCGTTTTGTTTCAAGCTGAGGCCATGAGAGAGATGTTGAAGAAAAGCAGATCGGAAGGGAGAAGGGCCACGTCGATTAGTCCTCGGGACAAAGGCGCACAAAAGAAGGCCGGTGGGATTGCTCGGAGCTCAAGTTGCATTCCGGCGATTACAAGGGAGATGACTGATCTCTCCATATCCAACTGAGTTCCCATGCAAAAAGCATATATATATATATATATATATATATATTCAACCTTTTTAAAGCCCTATAGGATTTTTTTCGTTAGCAATAGAGAAGCTAATGTCTCTCCTGAAGCTTAAAAATTATTTATTTCATGATCATCTCTATTTTGTAGACCAACCTTTTTTCCGTTATTTTGCAAGGTTTTTTTGAGTTAGTCCCCAGTTCGGATCCGAATCTCTAACAATTTGCTGTTCGGATTGCTAACAATTTGAACAGTAAATGTAAGAGTTTTTATGGAACTTATAACCTACCCCAACAAATCTCTACATATCCTATAAGAGCTCTCTCACATTTGTTATCCGAATTCTTAACAATTTGGACAGCAAAATTGCTGAAAATCTCTATCTTCAAATTCTATACACTTTTCCATCTCCTGGGCTTCTGGACTTACGTACCTACCACCTTGTATGATTTGGTCTCCGCCTTAATTTCAGTTATCCTCTAGGGTTTTCTTGGTTGGGTTTAGATTCTCCTATCTCTTATACGTACCACCTTCCATGGTCATGTAGTAAAAGTGGTTCTAAACCCTAATCTAGCTCACCCTTTAGGGTCTTTATGGGTTAGCCCAAATGCTCACTCACAATATCCTTTTCCCTCTAGATGTTTATTTATTTTCTCTTCTTGGTATATATTGGCACTCTGTCAATCGTTCTTATTCCCTGATTGCTAGCATATTTATAAATATGGTCTTCGAGCAATTACAGTAACAAAGGCTTAGTTGTTAGATGTTGTGAAGAGCTACCCCCAAATCAATATATGGTCTTCACTTGTACTCTAATCTCAAGGTCTTTATTTGTAATTACCAGCCGTATCTAAATTGCTACAGTCATGTATTTCTACATATTTACAGTTCAATAATATTTCCATTTTGCATCTATTTAATTTTCCGAATTATTGTGTATTTTCTTTGTCATACTCCTTTTTGGTGTTTGTTGGAAGTAATAATCAAACTTGGACTCAATAAATGACTAAAAACATCAGGAGAGAAGCCCCATATGCTAGCAAGATATCGGTTTAATCCCCGGATTTGGCTTGGCTTTAAGTATTGTAAAAAAAAAAAAACAAAAAAAAAATTACACATATGTGCTGTAGTTTTTCAACGGTCCAAATTTAATTTCAACCTGGACATGTGCATTAATTCCATCCGGCTCCACCGTGGGAGATGAATCAACCATCAAATTAGAACCATCCCAATCCAAACTAAATTGCACTCATCCGGTGAAAAAGCAGGATGTGTTTTGAGAGTATGACTGCAAATGGTCCAAGAACAAATAGCACTTCCTCTTCTCATAAGCAGTGGAGGGTAAGTCAGGCCATTCAATCTTGTTCAAACGTGTTGAGCTATTTACTTATCAAAACTAAAATTAGATGGTATAATGATTATGTTGTATTTCCCCCAGTAAGAAAAAAAAAATATATAAACAAATTAAATCACATTTTATGAGTTCATTATGATCGAGGCAATTCAAAAATACTTAGAGGGTATTTTTGTTTTTTTACTTTGAACTGAAGAAGATCATAATTCAACTATGGCCATCTAAGTATACCGCGTGCAATTTTGTTTGATTTATGGCCGCAAGCATTTTTCCAATGAGGTACCAAAGTGTCCCTCCCCTTTATTGCAAAGACCAACCAGAATGAGACTGGTTCACTCAGCTTGTTCAACACGTACGTTTGCAGCATGAATCCAGAATCCAATTACTCCATCAATTTTAGGATTGAATAAGAAAAAAAATCATTGGAGTTCTCAACGTATCAAACATCAACGCTTCAGCAAACTCCCAAGTATTGAAATACGACTGACTAGGAAGATCAAAACTAAGGATCAGTAGATAGGATTACTTCGACAGGTGAAATCGAGTAGGGTAGTAGACAAATGCAAGCAAAAAATGATCAAACATCGCAAGAAGCTATTGTGGCTCCTAACATAACAAAAAAGATAACTATCCAACGTGTTACAAAGCCTTCAACGGCGAGAGAAGAGGGTCTTTGGGCTTGCTCAGGGGCCGTGTAAAGCTTAGCTTGCTTTAGCTACCGCGTAATGATTCAAGTGTTCGGTGAGCGTAGTAGCACCCCCAGGCATGCTCCTCGTACAACCAAGCGAAGAGCTAGCGAGGGCTGGAAAAGCCGGTCATGCATGGAAGATGTGTTTGATGCCGCTAAAACACACCCTTCGCTGCTGCAATGTTCAAATAAGATTACAACACAAATACCTAAACACAACCTCAAAACTCTGCTCTGGGGGTCAAACCAGAGCAAATGGCACTAGAGCAATTGCTGCGTTGTTAACATCAACTTACCGATTAAAGCATAACATAGCAGGAAACATGTATCAGTTTCAGGGTACAACAAAGTAGGGTAACACATAGGCAGTCTTAATACGTAACAAGGGTTTTTTAGCAGAAAGTCTAACAAGCAAACAAAGGTTTTGGAGTTCTATAATTCATCTGATCTCAATCAGATGTGCTGATTTCATACAAACGACCAGTTCACAAACATAAAGCAGATGCAATGAGCATTCTCTTCTTCATTCAGCACCTTCCAAGCCACTGCTCTCTCATATGAGACTGGTCGACCCATGCTTGAGAGACAGATACCGCCCTGGAGACAAGCAAAGCCCTACCAAAAACAGAGAACAAATATGTAAAATAATAACAAATAAAAAAATTATATATATAATCCTGATCTTATAATAAATTTACTACAATAAGATTACTAGGAACATGAAACGGAAAGATAAAATTAGAGACTACAGAAAATCTGCCAGACCTGTTGCATTATCTGTGGGAACTCTGAGCAGAGTGTTTTTCGGCCATGATCATCGAATATCTTCTCCAGGGTTATGTCCTGGAGAGCAACCAAGGTGGTCTCAAGCATGTCAAGCCCTGCCTGGTTTGCAAACGTGAAAACTGGCAATGCCTGCAAAAACTGAGCCTTAAGTTCAATTGGCTTAAAGGTTAAGAATTGAACTTAAATGGTTAGACAGATATGAATTAATTCATTTCTACACACAAATTTGTGAAGGCAATATAAATTAGACAAATCGTGAATGCCCATCAACCTCACATTCCAAGGATACAAAATCAATATTCGATATAGTATGGTGGTCAGAGAATAATCTCTTGATGTTTGAGTGAACTCATACAGTAGAACAGAAAACTGTTTTGACACATAAGACTGGTAGAAGAGGTTGGTCGTAAAAAATTAAGGTTTGCATCTTAAATTATTCATGCCAGTGCAAAGACTTTCTAGCATCTCTTTTGTCAAATCGTCGGCGGTTTTCAAGAGTTGGAACAGTCCATTTTCATAACGGTGTGATCCTGATAGTATGATCCCCAATTTAAGTACTCATAGTATACTCTTTTGAGTGTGTATGCAAGCAAGCGTGTGAGAGAGAGAATTTTAGCACACCTTCAAAGAGCAGCACATTATTGCATCTGAGTGATGCCACAGGGTTTTGAGAATGGATTCACTCCCTTCATTGCCAGATTTGAGTAGCTCCACTCCCATGTAGCACCTGCATAATCAGAAAGAGTCAAGCAACTTATCCTAATGAATATAACAGTGATTTCCCTTGCAAAAGTTTCCATAAAGCCAGAAGATGGTTTATAAGCGGGAACCACCACAAAGATACCCCATCCAGACAATTGCTCACTGGAAGAAGACTCATGGTGCTTATAAACTCATCCATCTCCCACTCCTTGGCCGATGTAGGACAAGCCCCTTTTTTTTCTACGCAATACAACATATTGCCCTTCCAATTACCGTCTAATTCTGAATTGTCATTAAAAATTTAAACCTTAATCTAACACCATGACCCACAGGCCAACCAAATTACAGCATGGCAAAAGCATTGCTCTGATTATGTACAAGAACACATGTTTAAATATAACTGACGCACCTGTAACTCTGACAGATCCAACGAGCAAGGGTCTGAGCTTCAGGAGTACCTAACGGTGGCCGAAGACCAGCATGTGAACTCAAATGAGAAGGAGAGAGTGCTAATGCCACCCTCTGAACTGATGATATAATGCTGCGGACATATTGCCGAGCCATGGATGCTACATGTTCTTGCATGTGGCTCTCGAATGCAAATTCAAATGCTATTGTCATCACTGATCTCACACAGCCAGAATTAGCAGGATAATCATTAGAGGCTTTATTGCCAGCTGGCCCAATCTCAAGAGCAGAAGCAAGGTCCAGGGTGCGGTTTGGACTAGAGGCTTCCTGCAATATTTTAAAGTGCATTAACTAAGAAACTCCAAGAATGAGGTAGAAGAGAACAAAACCTTAAATGGACACATGCAATTTAGATGCTAACCTTCCCAGAATCAAGAGGAATGATGCGAAAACCAGAAGGCAGAAGAGGTGCATCATCAGCGAAAGAAGCATCAATTGGAGCGAAAATAAGCTCAGCACATGTCCCAACAGCATTCTCATCCATTCCACTACATAGCTATCAAATCAGCAAAAACAAGAAAATTAAGAGAGACCAGGAACAAAAACATTATGAGAAACAACAATAAGAATCAGGAAAGACAGACCAAAAAAAACAAAGCTTGTTTACTTGTACTAGAATGAATCCCAACTTCCTTCACCAATTCAACCAGGTATGATGACAGCATTTAAGTCCATTTGTTCAATTTTCCACAAGTATATCATATGTTCAAAGAAAGCTAGCTACTTCATTCTAACGGCAGTTGCTAAGGCACAAAAGTAGACTGGCAGTCTGGTTGTTCACTTAGAACTTTAAGAGGGAGGGAAAAGGAAAGATAATAGTTAACCAGTGGCTATCATGCAAACTTGTGGCAATTATAAAACCAGCGGTTCCTCTTTTAACAGAAGGAAAGGCACTTTGCACCAATAAACCAAGAAATAAGAAATAAAAGTAAACATCTTACTAGAGAAATAGAGCTTTAGCAGATAGTAGGTTTTTTTTTTTTAATAACAAGAAACCCTCCAAGGCAGCGCCATTTCGAGTACTCACCCATATTAGGTAAACCATAGACCCATGTAAAGCGTCCTCTCTACATGGATCAAGTAGCAAGTTAGCCCCAAGGAATTGTCTGTACCCAAGAGAATTCAAACCTTAGACCTGATGGAATGCCACCAAGACCAAGGCTCTTTACCACTTGAGCCAACCCCTTGGCTCAAGTGGTTTGAAGATAATAGTTAACCACATTTCAAGTGGAACACCGAGAAAATGTGAGTAAGACTCTTAAGAGAAAATCGAGGGACACAAAAAAATTATCTTTCATTCAAATTTCAAAGCCAGTTTCATTGTCCACTCCTTTTTCACAGAACTTAAATCCTTCTATATTTCTAGCTTCAATTTTATCTGCAATAGAAAACCATTCAATACTAAACCATAGTCCAAACATTTGAAAATTTTATAAAATAAAATCCTTAAACAATCCAAGTTAAGCTAAAAGCATGGACAACCTGTGATTGCACAAAACCAAATCGGAATATATATAAGAGCTCATCTTGGAAGGCAACTAGGTTAGCCCCAGATGGATATAGGACAATTATCAGGGTAAGAAGGACCACCATCAATACATAGTGAAGCAAAAGATAGCAATAAAGAGAAACACTACTTACTTGCAATAGAAACATTTCTCTAGGCATTATTGCGTCTTCAGGAGCATGGCCCACACCTTCCAACTTAATGACTTCCAAGAACTACCACACACAAAGAAATATGTTTCACGTGCATGAATAATACAGTAATAAAGAATTTACTCATGCTTCACAACATTGGGTATACAAAACATAACATAATGACAGTTGCTGAGAATATTGCCTACCTCTTCATGCTCCATAGTGTGAGCGAGTGGAAGTATAACTTGACCCCCAAAACTTCCAACTCGTGACCCCGGTAAGCTACAGGGGCCAATTTTAACAGCTGCAGCTGAATAAGCATCAATATTATTGTCTGCCCATTCTGATCTGTGCTCTCGCAGGAACCGAAGAAGGATTGCAGGAGGGACATTCTGAAAAAGAAACAATCAATTTGCAATTAAACAAGAAGAATAATTTGGAAGCTGCAAATACAAAATATTATCTGCTATCCTTTCAACACTTTCAATTTAGTAGTGAGTTTTTTAAAATAACTAAAGATAATTTTTCACGCTTTAGGGATACTAAACAATGACCATTGGCGGTGTTCAACAAAACATTAGATCATAAAATTGTGAAACTGTAAGTGACTTTACCAAGAATTTCCTTTCATGATTATGATTAAATATTCAGGACAGGAAATAATTAAAGAAAACGCAACTAAGGTGCTGATTGTTAAAAGACAAGTGAATTACAAATGAAAATCGGATATATGTATTCCAAGACAGTTGAGTTGAAATTTGTGAATATCAAGGTGCTGATTGTTCAAAGACGCATGAATTACAAATGAAAATCAGATATATGTATTCCAAGACAGTTGGGTTGAAATTTGTGAATATCCAACCCCCGAACTAAAAGTGAGATTTTTTTCTCTTTTCTTTTTCTGCATATCTTGTATACTACCTGTGTAATGCGGCTATGCTAGCAAGGGCATAATCATAGAAAAGGACACCATTAAACAAGAAAAAAGAGGGGGCAGGCAGAGACAGAGAAATAAGGTAATGAGAGTTATTTTTCCCAGTTAATACATGAAATAAAGAAATATTTAAAATACTCCCCATGAGAATAGGACACTGCTTGTACATTTGAAAGGCCACTCACCTAAACAACCAACGTAACTTAACATAGCCTAATCAACTTACAAGTTGCTATAATATTTACTATTTCCCTAAGGCAATGTGGAATGAAACATTAGAAGCATCCTGACCTGTAATAGCATTGATGCTTTAGCACATAAGACAGCATTGCTGACAGCTGGAAATCCATTAGCAAAGGGAAGATTTAAACCCATCAGCTTGTCAGGAGATGAGTTCACAAGAATAGTAACATCATCCATGCCATCATTTCCCATCATTGACCACCCCTCATCGGTGAACCCATTAAGTGCCTCATTAAAACCCCTGCCAGAAAACATCTATCAGATTCTGAACAGCAGAGGAACACTGACAGAAAGAAGAGACCATATCAAATGATGCAAATATGTTAACCTGCTCAGCCTCTGGCTAAGAGCTCTAAGAGCAGCAGGCCGTCTGCCCCAGCCTGTCACGTTAGACTGAGAAACCTCATGAGCTATCTGCCTCAGCTGGCGTAGAGCCTGAATAAAAATGAGAGAAAATTTTGGAATATAAAAACTTCACTTTTAACATTCACAATTGTATCTTGATAGAGTAAATAAGAAAACTTCCACAATGGTTCTATATGTACCACACAGTAGTGCTAAAAGAGTAATAATTTGTAACATAATGAAAGTAAAAAGCTAATCTTACCGCCATAGTTGTCTTTTGAGCGACCATAGTTGATGATTCATACAATGGGCGTAATACTTCTGGTACGCTCCATGGCTAGTTGATAAAACAAGCGACAGTCAATAATTTCTCCAACAATATTCCACAACCAAAGTACATAACCTAGGATTATCAAAAATACAAGATGTGCTGACTTCATACCTCCAAATCCATATGATCAACGATGTGTATGATTGAACCACCTCCCTCGCAAGGTCGTATGAGATACCCACTAGGCAGCATTTCTGCTCTCACAAAATGCTGCACAGGCGGCATGCTTGGACCATTTTGAGTATTTTTAAGTGACCTCTCACAGACCTGAGCACCATGTCAAATTATGAAAAATGACTAGAGATATGCTTAACCAGAAAGAGAACAACAAAAAATATGGCTTTGTTTGTTAGTGTTTTTGGGGGTGTTTTTTTTGTTTTTGGTTTTTGAAAAAGTGTTTTGAAGTGAAAACTATTTTTGTGTATTTATGAGTGTTTAGTGTTGATTGGTTTAGGTGCTATGAAAAAACTATAATATGTGTGGTAGTCTTTTCCTCGGTCCATATTTAACTCTGATTTTGCCATGAAAAAGAGAGTGAAATTCAATCTAGACCGCTAAAAAAATTACAACACATGCTGTAATTTTTTTTACAGCACCTAAGCCAAATCCTTTTGTATTTGGGTTGTTTGTTAATGTTTTGGTTTTGAGAAGAGAAAATAAAAGACAAAAAACAAAATTTTAACAAATGGAATGTATGTCTTTATATGTATACTGGTGAATGTGTATAAAAAGCAGTATAATTGCCTAGAACGTTCATTCCCACTATGAGTCATAAGCCAGAACACTCTGAAACACTTACCACAAGGCTTCCATCTTCTAAAACAGAAGTATAGCGCAGCAACCAAAAGTCACGAGCAGGCGCCAATGTAGTCGGTGCATAGAGCTACATTGTTAACAAATAAGATATCACAAAACAATTGGGTAGTAAAATGCTCTCACGGAAATATATAATAATTAGTATTTACCTGCATGTAAAGCAGCTCGATGGTTCCACCGTTTGCAGTGGGCAGCACATTTAGAACATCCACAGCTCGACAATCGCGGAACCACGAAGGCCGATCCTTGAGGATTTCTGCAACCTGGAAGGAAAATAGTCAACAGTACAATCTATAAGCTCAAACTAGAAGAATAGCGTATAAGGGAGGAAACAGAAAGCACTTACCCTTGTAGGTTCAAGACCCACTAGGCCGCAAGCTCGTGCTGCCACTCCAGTGCAACCATGAGATATAGCAACGATTCCAATGGAATCCGGACCAGGCTGTGCATGTCATAAAGAGATGATAATGAAGAATAATTAAAACTAGTTGTTCAACTAATCAATTTTTATCAACCACCTTCTAAAAAAATGATTAGCAGCAGCACATTAGATTTACTCTCTTTCCCCAGTAAACAAGGAAAAAAATGCCATTGCAACAAGTACCATGGTTTGTAACTTGATAATAAGAATTAGTATAACTTAGTTTTCTCCTCCTTCCATTGATTAAGCTTTCGATAATTGATCACTGGGAAAGAACTAACAATTAATTAATTTAGAAAAGGGCAGAAAGGTACCTTCATTCCAGGCATTTGGACCCACTCCACGGCAGTTCCAGTGGCCTTTGAAAGAAACTCTGCTAAAGTCTCTTCTGCAATGGACAAAAGCCTGGAAGAAAATACAAGCATGAAATAATCAGCCACTAGCACAAAGAACAAGGTGGTCACAAAGCACAAGGACTGAAAAGGACCCAACAGCTATATGCCCACTAACCCTGCAGGACTAGCATCCCTCGGCGGATGCTGAGGTGTCAAATGGTGTTGACCACTCGTCACCACCGATTCACAACTTGTGTCCTTGCTTGCAAGCGTTGTCTGTAAGGAAAGAAAGAAAAAAAAAAACAAAAAAAAAAACACCAATCTCAATTTCCCCACAATTCATTAAAATAATGACAATAATAACAGTAATAAAAAAAATATATTCAGTGTCCTTTTGATAGTAGACAGATTGTAGGGTAAGAAAATGCCATCTTTTTTTTTCCTAATAAGATAATGCAATCTTGGATTATTATATCAGTTGTCTTTGCGCTAACGATTCTAACATTCGAAGAGAAAATATATAAAAATTCGTATTTTCTCACATTCTGGGTATGTTGGCGGAAGTAACCATTCTCATACACCAGCTGTGAGACTTGCTTCTGCAACCTATCGTTCTCCTCCATTAGAAGTTTGTTCATGGCCGTCAGCTTCCTATTCACAGCTTGAAGCCGTGAAGCCTCTTTCCTCTGCTTTTCTCTGCATCTGAAGAAACAAAACACGAATGCAATAAATTGTCATCAAAAGCATGGAAAAAAAAAAATTAGTGCAGGGGGAATAAACAAAATTTAATTTAAATTACAAATTTTTCATTATCTAGGATACTAAGCCCAATAAAACCACTTGACTTCGGAAGAATTCTTGAGAACAATTTCCCATTTTATATTTAACAAATCATAAGAAAAGTTTAAAATTCAACATTTGACTTTCTATTCATTTCATCAGTTTTCTCATCAACCATAGAACCACAGGAGTTTTAAAAGAAGTTAAATTTAAAACACCATTTGGTTGTTCATAAAATGTAGGGAACAAGGCCAAAATGAAATTCGGAATACAGATTTTACATTTAGTAGCATTCCCAAACGACGAAACTCAATGAAGCCAAATGCTCGCATTATGATCAAATGACGAAGATTCCAAAATCCATAACAAATTTTACTCTTTGAACCTTCACTACCAACCCACAAACGTAAAACGCAAAATTTGATTGTAAAACCAGACGACCAATCTTACCTTCTGTTCTGGAACCAGACCTTGATCTGCTTTGGCTCGATGTTGGAGAGAATTGGACACTCACGAATAAGTTGCTGGCGCCGAATCGAACTCGGCTTGGGGCACTCGTGATAGAGCCTCTCGAGGGCTTCAACCTGCTCAGGTGTGTACCGGACATACTTGCCGTTGTCCAACCCTGGTTTACCATCCTTGCAGGACATTGACATCTCCAATCACCTCAAATTCAACTTCCCACGAAAAACTAAACCAAACCCAACCAGCTTCTCTTCCCTAAGCACAATCCCAACCACTTTTCAGAGCTTCAATGCACCAAAAGCAGCCACGAATTAAAATCTTACACCTCCAATTCAAGTATCCCGCAAAAAAATAAAAATAAACAAAACCCAACAAGTTTCACGTTCTTATTGACAATCTCAAGCACTGTAGAGCTTCGACACAACAAACTTAGCCACAAAATGAAACTTAACCGCAGAATTCGAGTACCCAAAGAAAGCTAAAACAGAACCCAAGTAGCTTCTCTTCCTTAATGACAGTTTCAGCACTTCCTAGAGCTTCAGAGCAACAAACAGAGACACAAGTGGAAGCCTTAAGCAAAGTTGTGCATTTTCCAAATCTGCGTCTGGGTGTTCGAATTTTAAATATTTGAGTAGAATACTGAGATTGAGAAATGCAAGGATAGAGATAAACCGACAAAGGGACACCAATATCCTTAACTAGAACGTAGTTATACTTGTTTTCTCAGTAAGAGACATCTCCAAGCACAAGAAAACATAAATCTTTCGAGATCAGAGCTTAAACCTAATGAATTCACTGTTGCCCAAAACACCAAACACAAAAAAACAGCACGAAACGTTTCGCACCAGATGTTTCCCCGTGATTTGAAGCTAGGCTCTTTTTACCTATCCAGCAACTCGACCGAGTGCCCGATCCAACTCAGCCAATCCTCCAAAGGAGTCCCAATCACCGACTCGGAATCTCTCAAAAAACCATGCCCGAAATAGAGGTTTACCCAGAAGATCCAATCTTGCTCTGAACCCAAATCCTCCCTGCCGATCTCACCCTTTTACGTTGCAACCAGCCAAGACGACAGAGCTTCACTAATCTTCATGGTCCCCGAAGATTCCTCTGCTGCCGCTGAAACATTTTTCCCAAGCTTTCACGGAAAGAAACAAAAAAACATAGCTCAAATCAAAGCCACTAGAGTCTTTTTCTTTTTCTTTTTTTTGGGTGGAGCTAGTGGGAGATATTGTGAAGCATGTGATGGTTTTTTGTTTTTGGAAGCGAAGGAAACAAAAGAAATGGAATGGGAATTTGAAATCAGCAAACAGCGAACCCTAGCTCAAAACAGAGGAAAAGTAGTTTGCTTTTGGTTTCATTGTTGCTGTTGTTGTTGTTGTTGTTGCGTTTCCTCTGTGGGTTTTCATTGGTTCGTCACTTTCGGCTCAGAGGTCTTCGCTCTCCACTGTGTAGGGAAATGGAGCAATATTTTATTTTCTTTCTATTTTTTTTCTTTCAAAAGTGGTGGGGGCGCCTTGATGGCCGAATTACCCTTGTTGCAGTTTGAAAGTCGTGTTTCCCGCAAGGTTCGTAAAATCGCATAATTACCCTTGATTCTTCTAATTGCTTACGGTTGACGGATTGAGTTTCTCTTTTTAAAATATAATTTTTTGTACTTAAAAACGGCGTCGTTGGCCGAGTACATATTCATTATTTTCTGTGTTTTTTTTTTACGTTTTCAATTGGTAGTTTTCATTGTATATGTGTTATATACAATATCTACGAAGCTGTTAACATGCAAAGTAGTCGAAAATGAGCTTTTATGACGGTTTGTAAAGTTAGTAATGTTAAGTGGTGTACCTCAATCTCCTGATCTTAGTATCCTATTGACGAGCCTATCAAAGAATATGTCTCATTTGATCTTTAGTCAACGGAGCTTTAAGCATAAATATTAGTAGAATTCCAGTGACCCTCGGTTAATCCCCGGTCGACTAAGATCATTTAGGTCATAAAGAATAAGGTTTTCTTGAGGATTTATTAGGTGTATTGAGGAATTTAGAGTTTGACTAAGGTTTATGATTTTGAAAAAGAGTTTCAATGTGGTATAAAATGTAAAGAAAGTACAAAGTCTGTTTATGAATAGTTATTTCAGGAGACCAAGCCAAAGTTGTAAGTAAAAATTTACTGAACCACTGATCCTGCATTATTTTACAAAAACATGACACGTAAGTTTTCACTGGGTGTTGTTATTTTAATACAAGTATGATTATATCTTACAACTTTTGAAATACATGTTGGATGAAAGATGAGTTTTCATGGGGAATAAGTTGAGTTTACAAAAACATGACACGTAAGTTTTCACTGGGTGTTGTTATTTTTAATACAAGTATGATTATATTTTACAACTTTTGAAATACATGTCGGATGAAAGATGAGTTTTCATGGGAACAAGTTGAGGTATGAAAGAAAAACAAGTCCAATAGAATCAATTCGTAGTTTATTTAGGAAAGAAATCAAATGTTATATACTAATATTTGGGAAAGGAAATTGGGTATATTGGAGGTTGGATCTTCATGAGTTTAATGGTTGTAGCTTTGTTTTTTTTTTTTTTTTTCTAGGAAAATATTAATAAGAGCATGAATGTAATTTCATATGGTTTCTAGTATTGTCAAGTTGGTGGGAAAATGGGATGGAGGCCGTGGACTGTAAAAGTGGAGCCGAAACCTAACAATGAAAAGTAGTAGTTTTTTTTTTTTTTTTTTTTTTTTTTAATATTATCCAAAATAGAAATTCTGTTGACATACACCTGTTGCCTGTTGGGAGTTATGGAGGCAATATTTGAGGGCAATTTTGTAAAAATGATAATGGTGCATAAAAGGAGGAGGTGAATGGCAATGGGTAAGTTTGAGTAAATGAAGGGGTAATTAGGGAAGATAGTGCGCGAATGAGAAGCTTAAAAAATACAAAAGGCATGGGGAGAGGCTTGCGTGGGACACAGAGGACATCATGATGAGGTTTTTGCATGCGTCTCGATTTTAAAGCTCAAAAAAGATATAAAAGTAATTTATTTTCTAGAAAAAATAATTTCCTTATGAGGCTACGTCATCATGGCACTGCTATCCGTATAGACACATAACATACCCACATACATGACATGACACTGACATGACATGTGACATAAAAGAAGTGGTGATGGGATGGTGGGTGTGTGATGTAAAATGTAGGGACATAAAGGTGTTAGCAGGCCTTATCGTCGCCTATGTGTCTGCTTTGAGATCACAAAAAGTCAAAAATATCAGGTGGAACTTATACCCTTAATAGTATGCTTCTGTTTTTTCCTTTTTTTTTTTTTTTTTTTTTTTTAAAAAAAAAAAAATGACAAAATGAGATGACTAATTTATCTTAACGTGATTGTGGTGTAGTAGTTGCTCCTTGAAAATTACTCAAGAAAAGCTTGAGCTGCAAAAATTAAAGACCCTATTTTAAGGCCAATTAAGTTATACTCTAACTCAACCCATCAAAACATTAATAAATTTAAAGCGATTAATAATAATAAGACTCGTATAAATTGCACCGTTTGGCAAGACCCAAGAGACTATTATTATTCATTCAAAAAATTAAAGTCCTAATATTATTATTTTTTACATCATATTAATTACATTTTACTATTATTCAAATAAAAAAATTAGGGACGTCAAAAATTACCGGATAACTAAAACCAGGAAATCGAGAAATAGAAAATCGGAAAACCGAGAACCCGGTTCCGGTTTGAAATAACCAAACACTGAGTATGCCGATTCTGGCACCCAATTTTTACCGGGTTACCATAACCGAGTATATATATTTATATATATATATACTTTAGGTAATTAAATTAATATATATAAAAACCGGTTACTGGAACCCCACTTAACCAGAGTTTGGGTTCCCGATTCCGATTTTCAATTTTGGTCAAAAACCAAAAAAATCAAATCGAATCGACAATCTTACAAAATAAAAAAAATAAAAAAACATTACTACAAAATAAAAAAAATTTAACTTTTTATATCAAATATTCTTATTTTTTTCTATTCCCCGTTTCAGAAAAAGGACAAATACTCATGCGTATATCGTGTCATAGATATTACTGCTAGTAAAAAAACCAGGACTTTTGGCTCCATTTCGACTTTTGGCTCTATTTCAGTCTGCAGTCGTGGTTGAAACTTGAACCCTATATGGCTATATACCAGCACTTTCTTTTTTTCTTTTTTTTTGGGGTGGGATGTGCGGTGGAAAATGGAAATGCACCCTTACACATTGTTTCGTGTCGACCGTTGAAAATAATGTCAATGGTTGTGATTACATCATGAATCTCACTAACAAATTCATCGCACTGTGAATCAAAATTAATCCGTAATAGTTACGCGTGTGACACGATTTCAATTAACCCCAGTTTCAACAATTTAGTTTTTATTATTATTATTAGGGTTAATAACTTTTTTAGTACCTCAGTTTTCATTTTATTTTTTTCTTAAGTTTTAAAATGTGACAAATCTAGTACCCAACCTATAGGAAAAGACAAAATCAATACCTCCATTAATTTCGTCAGTCCTACTTAACGGACTTTCCACGTGTTACTCCCATAATACACCACATGTCCTAAAAAAATAAAAAAAAATAAAAAAATAATATAAATAATTAAAAATAATTATATAATTATAAAAAAAATAAAAAATAAAAATGTAAAAAATAAAAAAATTATGGGGTGGCCGAACCACCCCCAACATAGCATTCGGCCAATTTCTGAATCAACCATGATCAGCAAATGGAATCCCTTAACAGGTTCAGCCCTGCTTCGTACTTGGCATTAGAGAGATCCCAAAAAACTTCGATGTTCGAATTACCAGATTCCATCGATTTGCTTCCTTTCTTCTTCCATCAAGTTGAGCCGGAAGGCCACCGTCGATGGGTCATTGCCAAAGCTTATGCTTAGGCCTTGAGCAGAATTTGTCTTGCACCAGGTGACTGTGATCAAGATTTTCTTCTGGGTGGAGAGGGTGATTTTGTAAACACAAGTGACTTAATTTTGGATTGAAGGTGATTCTCTTACCTTCGACACACCCTTACAGTTTCAGGGCTAAGCCTTCTCCTAGGTGCCAGCGAGAGCTCTTCACTTGAGCCCGAATTACTCATAACCAACCTCAACCTCTTCTTCTTCTTCGACTCGGAAACGTTCCGAGAACTCGACGAACCAACCCCTTCCACTCCATTCGCAGTTTTCTTTCCAACAATTAAGCAACCTGAAGAATTCCTATTCTTAACCACAAGCCCTAACTAGCCACTAGATCTCAAACTGTCCTCCATCTACATCAAATGCCCAGAATATAATCCCTAAATTCCAAAATCCCCCTTCAATTCCATACCAAATTAATCAATTGAAACCCTGTAATTTGTAGGCTATTTTTTGTGCAGATTGTCAGATCTTCATTAGATTTTGGAGCAACAAAAGTCATCAAAAGGCTGAGAAGTCTGATATACGGATCCACCAGCAACGTAGAATTACAGTCAAATCTATGGGACTTTGATTTTGATGTACAGTCGGATTCATGGAATTTCCGGCGAAAGAAGCTAATTGGAGAGCCAAAGAGAGAATGGTTTTTTTTTTTTTTTTTTTTTTTTTTTTTTAATTATTTTTAATTATCATTTTATTATTATTTTTAATTTTTTTTAGGACACGTGGCGTATTATGGGAGTGACACGTGGAAACTCCATTAGTTGGAACTAACGAAAACTAACAGAGGTATTGATTCTGTCTTTTCCCATAGGTTGGGTACTAGATTTGTCTTGTTTTAAAACTTAGGGGGGAAAAAATAAAAACTGTCAAACTGAGGTACCAAAAAAGTTATTAACCCTTATTATTATTATTAATGTTCAACAAGAGATATTGACCAAATCTGCACGCAATTTTGAATTGAATCAACCCAATTCTGTGTGCACACATAAATCACATTACCCTGTGATCTATCACACGTTGGTTTCAATTTTACAGACTTTTTTTAAGAAAGTAAACTCGATTATAAAATTAGTTATATTTGTATAAACTACTCGTGTAAGTTTATATAATTTTGTATTGTTTTAATCTCAAAATTATAATATTTTACGCAAAAATGAATTCTCTTTGTGATATACTAGATATAGCTTAAATTATTATTATTATTATTGTGAGTCTTAATAAAGATAAATGTGTTTGTGTGTACATGAATATGCTTGTTTGTATGTATAAATATATGCACACACGTTACCTATAAATTCGAGATTGAATTATTTAAGATTGAAGTTAATTACTTAAAATGATAAATTTTTAACAATAATTAATATGAAAAAATAAACAATTATAATATTTATTTTTATGCTACTCGTGAACAAGCTCAAATTCACTTGAAAAATAAATAAGCTAATCTTGAATAGATTATTTAACTCAAACTATTCCTCTAAAAAAATGAGAAAAATAGCTATTCCTTGAGCATCTCCAGCAGTAAGAGGTATTCTACCTAGTCAAAAAGCACAATTCTCTATTTCAGTTTCTCATTTTTTTAATACCAACTCCAACAGATTCTTTATTTTATTAAATATTATTTTTTAATCTTTTTTTTAATCCATGACCGCTTTTGCATCATCTTATAAATTGCAATAGAATTGATTCACGCAGCATACTTGTGTGTTATTTTTATTTTTCCATTTTTAGTTTGTCAATTATATGTACGCTATTCAATTTTTTTGGAGAGTTTTTAGTAATTAAAAAAACTTGAATTTGTATCATAAATTCATTAACAGAGAAGAGAGAAGAGAGAGAAAATAATGTGAAAATAATATTATATTCAATAATCATTGTGCTACAGTGAATAGTAATATGAAGTTATTTACTGTAGCAGTTAAGGTATAATAGCTAATATGAAACTATTCTGTTGAAGAAAAAAATGATAAAAATAGCTAAATGTAGCTAATGTCTCAATTTTAGCTACACGAGATGCTCATAAGTTTAAGCTTACCTCGTATTCGAAATAAAATTAAATAAACAAGACTATGAACTCGACTACAACCCGACATATACCAAGCGCATGATATGTTTGCCAAGCTAAAAATATGGCTTTGTTTGTTAAACCCTTTTGCCTTTTTGTATTTAGCTTATGTGGATTGATGTCGAAAAAAATATGAATGTTTAGTATAAAAAAAAAAAAAAGTGATAAATAAATAAAAAGTACAAAAGTTTTGTTTTTTTAGTGATTTTTTTATTTAAATAGTAGCAAAAAGTGAATGATGTAATAAAGAAAGTGAAAAATATAAGAATATTTGAATGTTTTATTTTTTTGAAAAAAAAAAAAGAAAAAGAAAAGAAAAGAATTTAACAAACGGACCCTACATGCATCCAATCCTGCTGAGGATATAATAGGGTTGAGAGACAATTATATGGTGCATCAGATTTTGAAGCATTTATCCCAATCCTAGGTGGGAGAATATGATAGGGTCGCGCAGCTGTGAAGCTACGAAAGGAGCGCGTTCATCTTAATTGAAAGAGCATTTAGAAATACATCATTTCTTATCCATGTTCACGTCATAATGGTTTCACTAATTTGTCATTCGTGCCCTCCATAAAACAAAACTCTCATCAATCTCTCTCCTCCTCCCTCCCTTTCAGTTATTTCTCATCATCTCAATTATTGCTTCTTCTTTTATTTGTCACACAATGCCATTTCAATTATGACGGACCAAACCAATCACAAATTTATAAAAAAAACCTATTAAATTTGGAATATTATGTCACACATTTTGCGCGGCAAAAATATCTATTTTATTTAAATGGAATATTCATATCATTATCTATTAATTAATTGATATTTTTGTTTGTAGTAATGTACACATGCAGTCCATCACTCTGACACGTTTATGTCATCCCAACACGCCTACTAGTTCCTACACATTGGCGGTCACATTAATGTACGTAATTTGAAAGTTGTGAATGTATGGAGCTGAGATGAGATGATAATGTATGTGTCATGCATGCACGCGACATACATACATACATATATGTATATATTATTTATGATATTACATAGGAGAAGAGAAGAGAAGAGAAGAGACAGGCGAGGGAGGGCATGACCCGACAAAGGAGCGATGGGGTCCACTAGACAGGACTTCGAGAAGAGAGTCCGCTGAGCTGGCGGGGATGTTAATCATGGCGGGGCTTCGGTGGCCGATTTAACGTGCGCTCGACTCTCAGCGTGTTTTATAACCCAGCACGCCTAACGTGTATATTTGCGCCGCTAAATTTGAGCATTATGGCGGGGATAAAAGGCCATCACAGCTCAAATTCAGGGAGCGTGAGCCTCACAGCCACCCAACATATTAGCTATATCGAGAGCCTATGGCTAATTGGGCTATGGGGGAGTCCAACGGACTTAAAAGATTTTATTTATTATTATTATTATTTATTTATTTGGTTAAATGATACTTTCTTCTTACAAATAACCACTTTTATATAAGATATTTCCACAAATTTTAATTCATTCTTTGTAAAGCACTAGAAAATCAATCATAACTTGTTTGTCGAAGCTTCGCAACAAAATTAAAAATGAGTTTGTAATTGATTTTTGGATGTTATACATTAAAAAATAAATTGATGTGAAATTTAGTACAAATTAAAGCAATAGATCATTTTTTAGATTTAAAAGAACATTGAGTTCCATTTTTATAGGTAAATGAATTGAAAATTAAAATATATTAAAAAACAAATTTTATTTTATTTTATTTTTTGGGCTTATATCTTCTTAATACAGAATGGACACTAATTTTATTTTTATATATTTATTTAATCTTAGTTTTGGGCTCCTATCTGGCTATTTTTCCAATTGATAAGAATTCATTTTATGTCCTTGGACTCTCCAGGATATGGCGGCTTACAAAAAAAAAAAAGAAGTTATTTACCTTTTCAATAAAATAGGAAATGGAGAATATAGAGACAATAATCTTACCAGTTGCGGTGGATTTCTGGAAAATCGTGCTTCGATGCTATGAGAGATAATATATTAAGAGGGTATCAGAAGATAGTAGATTATTTAATATGTCCTTGTATCTTGTGTAGGCCTATTTATAGGCTTGGATTAATTTTCTTTGTTTTTGTTTGAGTTGGTTTGACAGTCCAGAGTTGAGATAAACCTTCAACAACTATCGTGTAGAAATAAATATAAATGATTAACTTATAAAGATAAATAGGATTCATGGGAGTTTGAGTTGGAATTGAGCTTTTTCATTCCGACTAATCGGAATATTTTTTATCAATTAATAGCCCTTGCTTATTAATATCTTCGTGGGCCTATCCTTGACCATTAGACCTAGAATTTGATGGGTTTGTAGTGTGAATTAATTTTCAACATAAGTAATGCTACTATTTACACTCATTCATTACACATTTGATAACGGCTTACATTGCGTGTTTTAAATGACTTTCAAGATTTTTTTAAGTGATGACATCAAAAATCACTTAAAATATGTCACATGAGTCCATATAAAATGGGTGTGAAAACTCATTTACTCTTATCTTATATGGAAAACTAGTTTTTAGTTACTTTTTATTATAATTAGATTTTATTTTACCCTATTGATTAATTTTCAACGAGAGTAGCCCCATTTGTGGATCTAATAAAGAATTTTAGGGGCGATTTGATAGTAGTTAAAAATCACATGAGTGATCAAAAACTAAATAGACCATCACACTAGGAAAAGTCTGTTTGGCCGTAGGCCCTCGACATGCTTTCAAGGGAATTGCCGAATTGGCATGAAATTTAACCGTCCAAGTCTGGGCTTAACCCATCTTGGTTAATAAGGCCCAAACCCACAAAAAATGGGCGGTTACTCTGTTTAAACCCAGGCGTTTCGGCCGGTATAGAAGAGTAGAAGAAACCCAACTTCCTTCCTCATACTCATGTCATAGCTGGCATCGACAGCAATTCGCTCTGATCACGTAACGCCGTCGTTTCGTCCTCCGCTCCCCTTCGTTCTCACCAGGTCTGGTTCTCTTTTCTCTTTTCTCCCCATTCGTAATATATCTATGAGTTTATATTTGTGCATGTATCTTTGAACTCGTTGATTGGGTCCAATCCGATCGGTCAATTGTATGAAGCTTTTGGGACTGTGATTAGTCTTTTATATTTGTGCGTAATTAAATGGATTTTTTGTTATATCTGACCACAGTCCGCAAAAATCTGAGATCTGATACTATGGGTTATAATTCTTTGCCATCATATCTGATTTGGCTCTATCTTTGTTCTTTTTGGTAGACGAGAAAAGATAAGGAATGGTAGAGGAACTGAAAGTTTTAGATTCAGATTTTCTATAATTTGGTAGCTACAAGTAATTGGTGTGTAATGAAAGTTACGCTATTGGATTGTCCAAGATTTTTCTTCTTTGTTATTGAGATTAGAACAGCGGAAAATGTACAAATTAAGGTTTTCTTTATTTAACTTTTTTATTTTCTTGCACTTTTTTAGCAAGCAAACATTGGGGGTGGTAGAACATATAGATCATCTCACGTATTAATAGGATTTGAATCTTTCTGCGAACCAATGGAAGATATATCAGTTTTAATTTGAGTTACCCTTTTGTTCTGAAGCAGTAGGTAAAGTATATTGACTGTGGAAAAATGCCTTCGCAAAAGATTGAAACTGGTCACCAAGATGTGATCCACGATGTGGCAATGGATTACTATGGTAAGCGTCTTGCCACGGCCTCGTCAGACCATTCCATTAAGATAGTTGGGGTGAGCAATACAACCTCTCAGCCTCTTGCGACATTAACTGGCCACCAAGGACCTGTTTGGCAGGTAGTCTGGGCTCATCCGAAATTTGGGTCTTTTCTCGCTTCATGTTCTTATGACGGGCACGTGATAATATGGAAGGAGGGTAATCCAAATGAGTGGACCCAAGCTCACGTCTTTGATGACCACAAGTCCTCTGTCAATTCTATTGCTTGGGCTCCTCATGAACTGGGTCTTTGTTTAGCTTGTGGTTCCTCTGATGGGAATATCTCAGTTTTCACTGCAAGACCGGATGGTGGTTGGGACACCTCGAGGATTGACCAAGCTCATCCAGTTGGTGTCACTTCTGTTTCATGGGCTCCCTCAACTGCGCCTGGTGCTCTTGTTGGTTCTGGCTTGCTTGATCCTGTTCAGAAGCTCTGTTCAGGTGGTTGCGATAATACTGTGAAGGTGTGGAAGCTCTATAATGGGAGTTGGAAGATGGATTGCTTTCCAGCTCTTCAGATGCATACAGATTGGGTTCGTGATGTTGCTTGGGCACCCAACTTGGGACTGCCAAAATCTACAATTGCAAGTGCCTCACAGGATGGCAAAGTCATCATATGGACTGTGGTCAAGGAGGGGGATCAATGGGAAGGCAAGGTTTTGAACGATTTTAAGACTCCTGTCTGGAGGGTCTCCTGGTCGCTGACGGGAAACATATTGGCTGTGGCTGACGGAAACAACAATGTGACATTGTGGAAGGAAGCAGTCGACGGAGAGTGGCAACAGGTTTCCACAGTTGAGCCTTAGTATCCATATTACTTTTGCTCTTGAAGTACTGGATTTTGTTCTAAATCTTTTTCATCCACATGTTTTAGGACATTGTTTCTTTACATTGTCATCTATCTTAGTACTTTGCCTGATATTGTTGAAAGTTTGAAACTTGGGAGATTATATCAAAACCCAAGACTTGCCAGAAACAAATGTGGATTGTAGTTTGTCAAAAATTATCTTGAAATTTGTTGATGATTGGTTGTTGTGGATTTCTTACCTCGGTTTTGAAATGTTTCCGATCTTTTGAGTTTTGTTTTGGCTAATCTATATTGATAAGTGAACTGTCTGCTGGTTAATAAATATACAAACATGTATTAATATGATTCAACATAGAACCCCACCCTGTACCCAAACCCACCCTTTATGCTTGAGCTGAAGTGCTTTTTGGTAGGAGAGAAAAAGTTTTGTATATCTATAGAATGTTTTGTTTCATTTGAAGCCTTGCCATGGTAAAAATTCATTACTATTGTTCATTTTTTTTTTTTTGGCGGGTGGGGGGGTGGCATAAAGGAGGGTGAAGAAGTTGGTCTTCGAGCATCTGTAGTATCATTATTTTCATTGCACTTGATGATTGCCATATGCTGGCAACAAATAGCAGATATCTCTGAACAACTTGTTTATTGTCATGAAGGAAACTGTTCAATTTTTTAGAATAAAAAGGAAATGAATTTGAAAATATAAATAACAGGATATTTGATCCTCAAATTTGTGGAAAGTGTGTTGTCTTTTTAAGTGGGTACATCATAAAGACCGGAACTTCGCATAGAGCAGAAGCCACTGAAGAAGCATTCGCTCAGCAGGGGAAAGAAAAAGGACGCAGAAGCCACTGAATGAAGCATTCAGCCAGCAGGAAAGAAAAAGGGCGCAGAAGCTACGAATGAAGCATTCGCTCAGCAGGGAAAGAAAAAGGGTATTTAATCCATTTGCAGTGGGCGGAGATATTTGAGGTGGATTATAGGCCTTTTTATTTTTTATTTTTGTGAGAAATGATGTACTCTTCTTGCAAGTAAGAGGAGTTGTGGTAATTCAAAGATCTTTTTGGTTTGTTTTTGTAACAACGTGTTGATGATGCACAATATTAATTTGTAGCAGCATCTAACAATTTTTGAGTATAACTTATTAGCGCCTTGAGAACCAAAAACAGAAAAAGGAGGTACATTTATGACTTTCTGTTCAGTTTTCTGGTAATCCCCGCAATCCACCTTTATGTTGATGTTTATTAGGGGGGGTGGGGGGGTTAAGTGACCGACTACTTCTCAAAGCCCCTGTTGAACTTCGCCCTTGATCTCTTCTATGAATTTTTTTTTTTTTTAAAGAAATTGGCCATTTTTAATTGCAAAGATTTTGCTACTCGAAACTCTCTGAAAATAGAGTATCTTCTATGTGGTCGTGGCACAAAAGTTACATTTTGTGCCTACAACTCTATAAATGACAAATCATCATATCATAAGTTACAAAATAGTATTGACTACATCTTATAATACCAATCTCAATATCAAATCAAAACAACAGAAGATGAATTCAATTCATGACATCCTTTCATGCCCAGCCCACGTTGCAACAACCCATGGCGCCCAACCTAGGCCACCCATCCCCAGCCCAGCCGGCTTTGAAAATCCCACGCCGGTGGACCTACGACGCCCAGCCTACGCCCCCCATCCCCTCGCCCAACTAGCTTCAAAAATCCCCCGCCAATGCTGCCGCCCAGCCTAGTTCAGACTGAAATTGATTTGTATTAGCCAAAATTTCAGCAACAGTTATAGTCGATTTACATCTTTGTAAACAACCATTTCAACTATATCAGGCTCTGAAAGTTGGAAAAATTTGTGACTTTTAGATGAAAGCACCACAAACTGAAACATAAGTAACACAGAAAAATGATATATATCCACTATATAATAAAGTGATTATTCAAGTGAAGATATAAGTTAAAGCCAGTCTTTTCTAGCAAAAACTGAAATGCTTGACCAAAAATTCAGATTGAAGCCGACTGGGTGGCGTGGTATGTGTGGCGCGGGTTGGGCGGCGTGGCTTGGCGGTGACGGTGTGTTGCAGCGTGAAGGTTTGGTCTTTTTGTTTTGATTTGATGTTGAAATTGGTATTATTAGGTGTAGTCAATTCTATTTTGTATCCTGTGATATGTTGATATGTCATTCATTGAATGGTAGGCACAAAATGTGGCTTTTGTGCCATGACCACATTGAAGATATTCTCCTTTGAAAAACTGCGTGCCTCTTAAATTTAATTTTCTAATTATGTCCCTGATTGAAAGAGCTAAACTGCTAGAGAAATCCCTCTATAAATTTTATTCATATAAACATAATTAACTGTCATGTCTACAACTATAACTTGTTTGTACATAAAAATTAAAAATTGTAGAAATACTAAATAAAGCAAAATACAATAGTGCCCTCATGCTAAAACATTAAAAAGACAAAAAAAAAACCCCTCAAAATAAGCCCCCCCATAAAAAAAAAATAATAAAAAAAAAAAAAATAATAAAAAAATTAAACCCAACTGCCAAACCTAGCATTTTGCATCAACTCCATTCTTTTATCCTGCTTTTCTCGTTCTATTGATAATGGGAAAAGTCCTCCTAATACTAATTATTATTATTATTATTATTATTATTATTATTATTTATGTTACCATTATTTATTGATAATGGGAAACTTCCACCTTAAAAAAAAAAAGCACAAAGTAATATTCAATTGACAAATGTTTTTTCTTAATGGTCTAAGGATTATTACTACAGCCTTTGTAAACAGACATAAGATGTAATGTAATAGAAGCTGGATTTGTGAAGGAATCAGTTTTGAAAAAATCAGGCACACTTACAGAGTAGAAGCTGGATTTATAGATTTGTTATAATCCATACATTACGGCCCAAAATGAATATTACTGAATATATTACCTGCCCATTTATATAAACTCAGAAGCTTATAATAAACCCAAAATAATTTTTATTATCACTTCATCTATAACTGATATGATAGTAGCACAGGTGTCCAAATCACTGTGGATTTCTATATTTGAATTTAAATTAAGGGCTCATACGTTCAAAAAGTTCTACACCTTTAAGACAGTGCCAGTAATTGAGGTTACCAAAAGCTAATTAAATAAGGCAAGAGCCCTTAATCAAAGCCATGCATCAGGGTGATAAGAGGCAGGTGCGGTGCGTGACTTCCACGTGACTTCCCTGCACGTGCTATCATGTTAGTGTATTGGACATGCTTCGCACAACGCACGTATGGGGAAGGGGAAGCACCAAAGGAAACAGTCAATAGATTCCAGCCACGTGGAATTGACTAGCCCTTTGGCAATGGGTTGGCTTTTTGAACCCAAACCTTATGAACTCTCACATGGACCGCTGACACCACCCTCTACCTTTGTCACGTGCTCCTCCGACCCCACCGACCCTTACAATAAAGCAATCAAAGTAAAAGAAAAAAAAATAAAAAAAAATAAAAAAAAATAAATTATTAAAGGGAATTTACTTTATAATTAAATATTTCAATTTTTTTTTTTTTATTTTTAAAAAAGGTAAAACATTACAGTTAACAAGAATATTACGGTGACAATTAACTGCAACCTGACCTTATCCATTTACCTTAGTCTTAATTAATCTGGGGATCGGTGTGAAATGACTCAGACAACCATTTGGATTTGGTGAAATGTATCTCTCTAATTATTTGTGCGTGAAATTACACGTTGCTTCCATTTTGGAAAATCATGCCCTTTATAGATCCTATTGCAAGTGCCTTTTTTTTCTTTCTTTTTTTTTTTTTTTTTTTTTTCCTTCATATAGAAGAAAAACATTCATTAAACAAATATTATTACAAATCATAGACTTTAATATCAATAGCAATTCGAGGTTGGGTTTCGTTTTCATCAAAATTACCTCTTAATTAGTTTCAATTTATCAACATTAGATAAAGGGATTCTATTAAGTTAATGAGAAGAAAAGTCTCTAGTTAATTTCACCATATTTTTGTCTTTTCTGTGTGCATTTTAGTGGTCTTACTATGGTAGAATTTAGATTGTTAATTGACTTACGAATGATTAAGGATGTGTTTGGTTTTTTTTTTGGAAAATTAGTAATTTTGCATTAATTGTTTGGTTGAGACCTTGAAAACAATATTAAAAAGTATTTTCTGTTCTTAAGAAGTGGCACGCCTAATGAAGAGTAAGTCACTAGTTTGAATCATTCTTCCCCCTCTTGTGTGGACATGTCAAAAAAAATATAAAAAAATATTTTCAGTTATTTAAAATTGGTACTAAATTGAAACCATCGGAAAACCACTCAAATTAGAATGTCAAATACCATCATCAACAATTCAAGAAACCAACCAAAAAAAAAAAAATCTCACAATTTTTAAAATTTTAAATTTTAATCTTCTTTTGGAGGGAGAGTGGGGGATGATGGGGAAAGAGGGATGGCAAGAGATAGATGAATGAAGATGGTGTCGGGTAGCGGGGTGGTTGGGTCCTTTATGAGGTTTAGAGTTATGGTAGGAATGTCTTGAATCTAGAGGATGACACACAAGTTTTCGGTTTAATATTTCGCACCACTAAAAGCATTGGACATTGAGTTGCGGGCTTTGCCCAGATGGCTGGCTCTATTCCCTAAAAGCCAGGTAACACCTAGAACACGACCATGTTAAGAAAATATTAAAAAATAATGAGATTGAATTTGAATTACAGATATAAAAATCATTAGTTGAACGTTAAAATCACGATCTTAAAGAAAATTATATCATTATCTCCATTTCATGCTCATGATTTTTAATGGGGGAGGATCTTGTTTGAAAGATAAGAAGAGTTGTGTTAGTTAATTAGCAAACGGGCAGTTGAATGTGGAGAGGATCATCTGAAGGAGACAAACGGGTTTACCTAACATTGGAAGCAGTTAGTATGATTTGGAGAGGGGAGATTTATTTACATTGGCTTTTATCTTATGTGGCAGGTAAGAATAAAAGTGAAAAATCATCCTGAGCAGCCACGTGGATAAGATCATGACTGTTTTTTTAACTAAGTTGAGCTGTAACCATCGTGCTTAAACGTGGGTTGGCAATATTATAACAGGTAATGATAGGGCAATAGGGGTAGAAAGTACAATTAACTGGCGTCAAATTATTAAATTAAATTAAATTAAATTAAATAAAAACGCACAAACCCCAAGGAAAAAAAATTATTAGCAGCAGAGGAATCCGGCTGTAAACTTGGACATTATTGGAGTCGTCACAGCGACAAAACCTGCAAGAGATCGATTCTTAAGGGGTTGAATTTTGAAACTTTAAAATATGATTTTCCTTCATTTTAATAATTAATTTCTTAAGGGGTTGAATTTTGAAACTTCAAAAATATGTTTTTCCATCCACGAATAATTAATTTCTTACAAATGTCACAAATTTGAAAGCTAAGATCCAAAAGAAATTAACAAAAAGTTAAAGTACTGCATTGTAATTTAAGTACTTTATTTAGCAAAAAAAGAAAAAAAGAAAAAGAAAAAAGGAGTATAGTTAAATAAACAATGGTAATAACTTTACAGAACTTGGAAGTCACTCGCCATTATTTAATTCGTACCCCTCTGCATGTAGAAAGATGCTCCAAGTTTGTCAAATTTACACCCATACCCCTTCCTTTACTCCTCAAAACCCCATCGCCTCCACTCTCACTCTCTCTCAGACACAAACTCTCTGTCTTGATCAAAACGCTGCAATTTCTCTCACTTTCTCTCTCCATTTATATACGTATTGTTGACCTATATATATATATATATACACCAATGGAAGTGCCGGAGCTATTTATGGGAGGCTACATTGGCGGAGCCGGAGCCGGAGCCGGCCAATTCTCGCCTGAAAAGCAGAAGCCAGGGGAGCACTTCATCATCGACGACCTCCTAGACTTTTCGAACGAAGACGCCGTTATGACCGACGGTTTCTTCGACAATGTTGCCGGTAATTCTACCGATTCTTCCATTGTAACCGCCGTCGACAGCTGCAATTCCGGCAGCGGACCTCAGTTCTCCGGAAACGTTGGCTCCCGGAGCTTCGGTGATTCTCAGTTCACCGGCGACCTCTGTGTTCCGGTAATTCCTCAGTTCATGTATACGACGAATTTGAATTTCCCTACGCATTTCTAGCGCTATCGTAAATTTGAATTTTCGCACTCAAATTTTCAACGAATTTAAAGAAAAAATCGTTTTATTTCTGTAATTTGTTGCTTTCTCATCCTTATTCAATTTCTTTCGTTGTCGGTTCTAGTTAACCTCTCTGTAATTTGTTAACGATTTCACTATTTTTATTTGAGTAAATTACAGCATTTTAAGCTAACAAAAGTTAACGAAAACAAATTAAACTAGTAAATTACAGCATTTAGCTTAAAAACAAAGCTAGTTGCATTACTTTATCCATGATTAAAGTTAACGAGAGTGGTAAAAATTTCTCGAAATTGAAAAAAATTTCATAATTTTCTTGTTTGTAAAAAGTTAAATGTAACTTTCGTGATATTTCTTTGAATTTTGCCTTTATTGCATTCACATTGGAGCATATTTCAATTGTGTGCGTGAAGTGTATGAAGAAATTGCTTTCAAGTTCAAAATTTAATTATTTATTTATTGTTTGGGGGGTTTTGTTACAGTACGACGACTTGGCGGAGCTGGAATGGCTGTCAAACTTCGTGGACGACTCGTTCTCGGTCCAACAAGACCTTCAAGCGCTCCACTATCTCTCCGGCTCCAGCACCACTGCTATTGTCGCCGCCACCAAACCCCAGACCCCCGAATCATCCTCCTCCGAAACGCTGCCTTCCCGAAACGTCCCGTTTTTTCAGCCCGAAACACCGCTCCCCGGAAAGGCCCGCAGCAAGCGCTCGCGCGCCGCCCCCTGCGACTGGTCCACGCGCCTCCTCCACCTCCCCACCCCCTCCGAGTCCGACCTCACAAACCAAAAGCCATTGTCTCCGGCGCCGAAGACGACATCGTCTAAGAAAAGAGAGAGCAAGCAGAACGACTCGGAGTCCTCTTCGGGTCGGAAGTGTCTGCATTGTGGGTCGGAAAAGACCCCACAATGGCGGACCGGGCCCATGGGGCCGAAGACCCTTTGTAACGCTTGTGGGGTGCGGTACAAGTCGGGACGACTCGTGCCGGAGTACCGACCTGCTGCGAGCCCAACTTTTGTGTCGGCGAAGCACTCCAATTCGCATAGGAAGGTCTTGGAGTTGAGGAGGCAAAAGGAGATGCAAAGAGCTCAGCAGCAACAGTTTCTTAGTCAAAGTTCAATTTTCGGTGTATCCAACGGTTGCAGCGACTACTTGATCCATCATCGTAGCGGGCCCGATTTTAGGCATTTGATCTAGTGGGGACTAGTTAGGAATCAAGGGTTTGCCTCTTTTAAGTTCTTTTTTACCTGTGGGAATTTTTGCTTTAGAAATTTGAACTCGTCGGTTCTTCCTTTTTTGGTTCAGAAAAGAAAAAAGAAAAAAGAAAAAGAGAGTAGAATTAAGTGATAATGAGGAGGAGAAAAGAGCGGCGGAAAAAAGGGGGTGTGGGAGGAGACGTTCATTTGGTTGGAGACCTTGGAATGTACTTTTAATTGTTAATTGGTCGAATTTTGGAAATTAAATTCAGAACCAAGTAATTTTTCTCGCATTATTCGTGAGTAATGTGGAATCAACTCAATCAAGCAAATGGTGCACCACTTTTATGGAACCGATGGGCCAAAGGGAAAGTATGGTGCCCAACAGCCCATGCCTGAAATGTGAGGCATTATTCGTGAGTTTGGTGGGTGGAATTTGATTATTGACGTTATTAGTCAAATCATGGAATTTGATTTATCTATCATAATTACTCAAATATCACTAAAATTATCATCTCCTCCTCGTAAAAGAAGAAAGTAAAAAAGTGAAAATAATAATAAAAAAATATCGTACGGGGGCAAGGTTGTCTAGCCATGATGAGGACGCTTTATTTATGAATAACGAGGACCCAAATGGTGGTGGGTATTGGAGAGAAAACATTTTGAAATTAAGCAGCAGCATGGGTTTCAGTGACATAATCAAATTAATGGGGATTTTATACATGTTAGCAGCCAATTATACATCGTCTCCTGTACGTAGCATCGACATGAAAGTGCGTTAAAAAATGATGACGCCAATGTGGGGAAGAGACCAATAAAGAAAGAGAGGCATTATATATATATATATATATATACACGAAAGTTTTGAGTCAATTTGGGTGCTTAATTTGCAAAAATGTTGCGGCACAGTCATGTGAGAGTAATGAATAAACAAAAGGAATTAAGTCTACGTTGAGGGGTGACATAACTGTCCACCGGTTCCTAGACATCTCCTCTTCCATGGGGTCCACTATTATACACTACATAACCAATTCTGTTATAATAAATAGAAATTTTTTTACACCACCGAGGGTGGTTGTTCAAAAATAAGGGATATCTTTAAAGTTGGAATCTCTTTAAAGTTGGATGTGCATTAGGGACTGAGTTCAATTCTTGCAATGAAAATCTCTTAACCTATTAGTATTAGCTAATAGCTACCTTGAGTCCTATTGATGCTTTGGTGGGGCGGGTGTTAAGTTATGGTTCGGTCCTTTCTAAGCGGCACCTAGCGAATTGGTACTACTATGATCATGTCCAAGTAGGATAGCTACAATTGACTTCCCATTCCAACCTTTTTTGAATAGAAAAAAAAAAAAAGAAAGTCTTTTATAAAGGTTCTAAGAACTTTTATGAGTTTTGAGAAGAACTTTTCAAGTTTAAAAACTCTTAATTTTACATTTTCGACATTTTAATTTGATATAATCTATTCCATCGGTTAGGGTTTGACGTTAAACATACATTAAAATAGATGAAATAACCTTTATGTCCTTCAAATTTTTATAAAATTCTAAAATTACCCTTAATTTCACATTATTATTATTATTATTATTTAAAAAGAAAAGTTGATGGTATGTTGATATTTTTTATAGTCTCAGTTAGGATTTAATGCTAAATCTTAATGGAATGGGTTATGGGTATATATATTGCATCAAATTAGAAGTTTGATTAGTGAAATTGAAAGTTTTTGAATTTTGGAGGGTATTCTCAAAACGTGTAGAAGTTGAGAGGGCTTTTATAAAATTAAACCTAATAAACATAAAGAAAAAAAAAAATCTCGTGGAATAAGATTATCCAATATACTTTCTCTTACTCCTTTCTCTTACTCTTTATATACATGTCATCGATCATGCAATGCCACAATACTTAAGAAAGGGTACGCCGAAGTACAATGTATGAACATAATGTCGGTATGTTATTATATGCATGGGAGCAGAGTATACATATACATAGACATAGTACTTATTATTATTATAAATACATGTGATAGATGCATGTGGATGATGGAACCTAGCACATGCGCTACGTGACATGCATTACTGTTTGTGCATATTGTTCGGATAATATATCCAAATATCAAAATGTCTTTGCTGTTGAGTGTCTAGGGATCTTTCCATGTTATCGATTAAGAAGATGATATGGTTCTTGTCCCCTCCCACCATCATCTTCCTGACTATGACTTTGTGTGTCTCTTAAATTATTATTTATTTATTATTTATTTTCATATATATATACCTAGCTTGTTGCCTATTATTGTACTTGGAAGTGCAAATTCAAAAGGTAAAAATTCCATTTTTTGGGATATGGGTAGGGAGGCTTTTTCTGTCATTTCATAACCCCCCCTAAAAAAAAAAGAAAAAAAGAAAAAAGGAGATCATGGTGGGTCTTTATCGGTAGGTAATGGCTAGAGCTAGCAAGCAATATCTTTGCTTCATGGAAAAGGTGGGTGGGGAGGGGGGGGCCTTCTACCATTTCATGATTTTGCTCCAACAAATTAATGTGAGAGATGTGAATGTGATTGAGATCATGTGCTCATATCAAATTTAAAAAAATTGAAAAGAGAGTAATTAGTAGTTTATGTGATTAAAAGACAATTAAGGGTGTCAATATATTAGGCTATTTAAACCCTAGCTCTTAAATATTTTTGGTCCAAATATCTTTCACGGTACGTATGATATTATAATATACATAAAAGAATATATATATATATATATATATATATATATATATATGGAAATGTAAGGTCACAATTAATTGATTGCTTCATACAAAAACAAAATGACACCGTTTTTTAGTCCCACCCCATCTCTAAAAGCCACCTATAGGCTATAAGTACTGCTTATATAAGCAATGGTCCAAACTTGGAGAACTTCCCAAAGCGGATTTGGACAGCACTAGTGCTGATCGAGCCCACAAAAACACCCAGGAAAGGGGCTCGATCTTTCTAGATGTTAAAGATCGTCCTTCACATCATCACATGCATGGACTATTATTTAAAAATATTGTTTAATTCAACACGAAGATAGATATAGATATAGATATAGATATATAAGTGGTAGCAATGGAGCAAATATGGACTCCACGGGTAAAGCTTCTTTATCAAAGAGCTAGGAAAAAGGCACAGCGGCCCCATATATAGACCCCATTCGATCTGGACCTTCCCTTCACATGCCCTAAAACATAATTTGCTTAATATATATATAGCATTATTCTTTTGGAGTTGGTTTGAGAGGCATATGTGTAGTTTTTTTCTTTTTCTTTTTGAATATATAGAAATAAAATATTTTCTTAATTTATATATATTATTTTATGTTCAACAAGAAACATTAATTGGAGATATATGGCTCTCTTTATAATTAAAGAGTACTTATTATATATATGCTGTTAACGATATTTGGTTAGGGTTTGTGGATGGAAACATAAAGTTGGTCAAACTATATATATATATAAAACAAGCTTGGAAGTCTTGAAAGTTATGAATTTGGGTGGAAACAATTGGGATAACCAGCTCTGCAACAGCTTATAAAGCACTTTAATTAGAAAAAGGGAAAGAAGGTTAAAAGCTTGAGATTGAGATTGACTAACCAATCAGTTGTTAAACTTGTTGGGAGTTAAAGGGAGAGAAAGAGAGAGAGAGAATAGAATAACACTAAGTCAATAACACAAACCAAACATCAGATCAAAGCTAGGCCAGCTGGGCTATGACTATGAGGCTATCGTTTCTGAAATATATATATACGGCCTCCACTTCATATATATATATATATATATATAGATGTACGTGTGTGCGCAAGCTTTGACTACCATGAATCGGTCAAAGTTAATTAATCTCGTTGGCCTTGCAAAGGCTGATTACTCGATCATAATTCTGGACAAAATGACATCTCAAGCTTTTTTGTGTTCGTGTTAATTAACTTTTTGAAATAAATGATGATTTAACAAATATATATACAGTTTTAATCTTTGTTATTTACTTTAAATATTTTAGGTGTTAAACCTAAGAAAAACACCCTTTAAATAGTTGATTTATAGTAAAACTGTTGGGCATGCAGCTTTCTGAAGTACAGTAGGTGAATTAAGCAAACTGCTTGGACGTTATGAGACATATATGCATTGTTTTTGGTTAGAAGATTAATGTAGCGATGTATTGAATCGAATTAACAGAAAGTAATCTTAATTAGTTTATATAAAGCAACTTCATTCATGCCAATTATTGACAAGTACCCCTCATTCCATCTCGATTATCATCTCAATTTATATATATATAATTTGACAAATAAGGTGATTTATATTTGACTAGCTAGCTAGGCTGAAACAATCTGGCGTGATCGCATGTTAAATAATTAGCTACGATATATATATATATATATATATATATAGACGTGATCTATATATTTTATTAGGGGAGAATCAACCTTAATTATATAAACTTAATTTATGCTCATGCTTTGGTTTCCTAATTAATCTTATTTTAAAGCAACTTCACATATAATTAATGCGAACGGAAACGGTGCGGATTTTCAAAATTTAAGCATGACAAAAATCAGGTCAATCGTTTTAAAAAAAAAAAAAAAAAATCAAACCCGAATATTCCAACTCGAATATAGATTAATTAAAATGAAACTATGATCTCCATATATAAGTGCCAAAATCTAATAAAATTGTTCGATCAAAGAGATTGTTGAAAATTGCTTCTCTATATATATACCTATAATTTATTTGAGATAAAATGTCATGTAAAATATTAATTAATGCATCCCATTGAGCTCTATATATAAGCTTGGATATTGGGCCGACAATGGGTGGCACATCAGATCACAAAATGCAAGGCTAGTCCTACTCGTTGGCTTTCTTTTTCGTCTCATACTTTCCAACCAAATAACACAAAAATTCTATTCAAAATTTGTGTAAATAGATAAATTAAAGGTAGCGGTACGTTTCACCAAATTTAGAGCCTATTTGGAATTGCGTTTGAAAAATAGAATTTTTAAGTCAAAAAGAGCTTTTGGGCAAAAGCTATTTTTTGGACCCTTAAAATCACTTTTAATTTCTTTTACTAAACGAGTATTTTTTTATTCAAACGGACTTTAAAATAACTTTTAGACCCCTCAAACACAATCCAAAATAGGTCTTTAAAGCTATAATTGTAATCGTTCGCACGCACGGGACCAATTAAATGATATAAATGTATTTCTCCCTTGAAAAAGATTGAGCCCACGAGTACTCGTTGAAGATAAATGTTAAGTCTTCAACAGTCTAAAGTTACACGAGAGGCACGGGATGTGAATGAGAGGGAGAGTTTACTTAATTTGCTCATCTCTAGCCTCTAATTTCCACATTGAAAATCAAGCGACCCCGTGAGTTTAATAAATCACCATTATTGCCTGCTTTAGCCATATATATATATATATAAAGAGATCGAGAGAGAGATCTAGAGATCTAGAGAAAAGTCTATGAATGAATTAGGCACTGCTTATAATAACATTGTTTGGTGGTGATGGGCAGCAATTGCTACCCAATTAGTCTGATTAAGATATTTGGTCTTCTGCGATACAGTTGGCTATGGCTGCTAACATCTGTTGCTCCATCGAATTGGAGCCCAAGACCTTGAACCAAGGGCAACTTAACCGTGCCAGGGTGGGTATATTTATCACTTTTATCTCATTTCTTTTTCACCCTTCTATTGCATTAGCTTTTATGCTTAGAATTAATGGTGTTTAATTTTGAGTTTTGGTAATGCAGGAAGTGGCTGCAGATGTAGCTCAGAAGATGGAACCAAATGAAGGGTCAACCATATTCATTGAGGTGTGTTTCAATAACGTTAACATACATTATTCAAATCAGCAATTGGATCTATAAGGGTCGTAAAAAAAAAATTTAAAAAAATCACGTACTAATTGTACAACAGTTTTATAGCATTTTTCTAAAATTTAATAATTTCATTTTTACTAACATGCTGCTTATTAATGCATGTGTATGGAGGGATCGAGACCATTGGAGGTTGCAGTAAAGGATGTAGAGCGATACATGGAAGAGGGAAAACAACTTCAGAAGGCTGTCGAGTGCGAGGAGAAGGCTCACAATATTATTGAACTACCTTCCCAATGCTCTTGCACTACTACCACCGTCGAATCCCCGGACCAAGTGAGGCTCAAGGAACCCCTTTCCGCCCCATTTTGAAACGGACATAAATTTCTTACAAATTAGCTTATAAAAATGACATGTGTTATTTAGCATGTAAAAAGTATGTTATTTTATTTGTTGGTCAATATTGTTATGTATAAATTATATTTGTAAGCGAGAGTGATATCAAGAGTTGCAATAAAACTATTTCCTTATCGGATGCCGATTTTCTTGGCATGGCCATATGTGACACATGGTTTTTACAAGTTTGAACTAAACAAAACATGAAAGAAAAGCAGACCTACAAAATGAAAAAAAAAAAAGGTGGGGGGGAGGGGTATATTTTTTATAAGACTATATAATTAATTGCCATTGATGAGTGTTTGGATTTTAGGCCAGACTTATAAACCGTTATTGAGAATACTTTGAATTTTTTTGTTAGAATTTAACTATCATAATTAAATAAATCGAAGATGGTGCACTTACCTTGATTCGTGGAATCCATTATTCTTGCTAAACAAATCTGCATCGGAAAAATTCAAGCAAAAAGAACAGATAATCCTTCTAAAGAGAGAGAGAATTCTGTAAGCATGAATAAGAGATGTGATCTCTCAGGCATATCTCCCACTTCTTCTTCTTTTCTTTGTTCTGTTCGTTTAGGAGTGGCAAAGACCCTCCCTTGTAGTCCCTTCCCCGTTTCCTTTGTTTGATTAAATTTTTTTTTTTAAAAAAAAAAAGAGAAAAAAAAAAGAGATGTGATCTCTCTGGCATATATATATATATATATATACTATTTTTTTAGAAATTGATCAACTGTTATAACTTTTCATGAAAGATTACTTCCCATCAAAAACATCATTTCATTGATACCCTTTCAATTAATAATAACTTCTACTAAGACCCATTTTAATTAGACTTTATATATCATGATCTCTTCAGCCCAAGTCCAAGTGTATCATTGTCAAATGTGGTCCACATCTGGCCTAATATTTCTCTAACATTTTTTTCCTAATGAAGTATTGGATTTTTTTTTTTGGTAAACACTCGATTTTAGATGCATGCAATCCCTCCATCCTATATAATTAAGGGCAATCAATATATGGGCGCATAGTTCAACAATGGAGCTTGGGTTAAAATTGAGGCAAATTAAGCTTAGTTGCTAATGTTAAGAAGCATCTAACGATGCATTCCAAATGACCCAACGTACGAGAAACAAGCCATCCAGGGACGTACTAGGATCAAATAGCTCCTATTTTTTTTTTTTTTTTTCAAGCAAAAGGAGATATTTGTATATAGATTATGAAGTTCTTAAACCTCTTCACACGCTCACAAACTTAAAAGAATAGAAAAAGGAACGAAGAAGATTAATATAGGTTAGTTGAAATTTGCATATTTGTAATAAAATTTAATTACTTTGAAACAATATTTAAGTCACTTATATATGCATATAGAAAATGTTAATATATAACATATTTAAAACAATGTGATAGACAAAAAAATGCATGTAGTTTTGTTTTCATAAAATATATAAAAATACTCTATGTTGGAAAACTTCCAAATTTATATATTTGTTCATCCACATTTTGTGTTATATACTTATGTTTTTGTAAACAATGACGAGGGCGAAATTACTGATTTATATTAACATATTTTAGGTTTGTTGCTTTGGTCTAAATCTTTGGGTTGTTGATGTGAATGTTATCCTGACTTTCGGGTTGAGGAGGATGAGCTTTGGCTTGGGGTTCTCTACCCTCAGTACTGAGGAATAAAAGCTATCTATGCATTGATTTGAGTTTGTTTGATGTAGATCTGCTGTTTAATTTGAAAATTAGCCATAGGTTAGTTGATTTTGTTTGAGTCTGGAATGTAATACATAATTTTTTACACTTGTAACCTTGTAACTTCGGCTATAGTTGCTTCAGAGCTTTTACTAAGAAATTACAATATCTTTAATGAATACAAGATAATCTTCCACCCATACATTTTTCAAGGATTGATTGATAGCTGCCTTCCCTAAATGGTGAGCAGCAAAGTTGGTTTCCCTCTTGATGTGCCCCGCATACCACAAATGGAGACTATTCAACACAACTTTTGCATCATCAATAAGCTGTTCATACCGACTCCCGCATAGTCTTTCATTTCGTAAGGCCTGTATTATTTCCAGAGCATTTCCTTCCACAAAAAACATTTTGAAACCCCCGAGTCTCTGCTTAATTCACAACTTTCCACACTGCAAAAGCTTCCGCCACTGTTGGGTTAGACATTTACGGGTTTGAGGAGCACATAGATGCCATTACCTTCCCTTCATAATCTCTTGCAATTGCACTTGCCCCCCATCTTCTCTTTCGATTTGTCTATCATCGTATCCTAATTTGTCTTTATCATATCAACCGGTTATTTCTCTGTATTGATTTCACACGTTTTGGTTCTTCATACCAAGTACAACATTGTAAAATTAGCTACAAACATAACCAAAATTTTTACAAACTAGTTTGTAATTAATTCTTACAAACCAATCTAAAAAATTATCAAATGGTAAAAAAAAAAAATTTCTCTTTTAATATTTTAGTTTAGTTTCAAGCGAGTTTTACGCCAAATATTAAGATAGGAGTCGTGATTCAGAGCACATGGCGTGCTTAGCACGCCGTGCAGAAAATATATATTTTTTAATATTTTAATGCAAAAAAAGAAAAAAAAAAAATTTTGCCCTCGTGATATTTTACTTCACTCTTAAGGTAGTTCACGCCAAATATCTTTTAGGCCAAAAGTAACCTTACTGATAGCGAACCGCGCTATAAGACCAAAGCGGAAGAGGGAGGGTATTTCAGTCATCTCGGTAAAACCCGTAAAAGTTGATCGAAGATCAAATTTGAATTGAATTGAGGTTTAGGGTTTCGTTCCATTTGGAGCAGCTCTGTTCTCGAACTTTTGGGAGGGAAAAAGCCAAAAGAAACCCTTGACGCAAAAACGCCCTCTACGTTTCATAAACTCTAATCGGTCTCAAATCTCGCCAGGTACTCTCAATCTCTCTCTGATTTCCGTTTGGTTGTTGAGGAAACGCAGGAAATGAAAAGAAAAAAAAAATGTGAATTGTTTATTCCTTTAGTTGCAATCTTGAAATTCCACAGTTTCTATGTTTAGCTTCGGAAGGAAGTTTAGCGCTACTGCTTGGTTTATTTGAGGTGATTTTTTAATTACTTTTGGGTTTTCGGGGTAACCAGACGTAGGAAAAGTTGTGGATGTTAAATTTGATTTGTTGCGACTCTGATTGTATAGAGTTCTCCGCTTAGCTAGTCAGTCGAGTATTTCTTAGAATTGCTTAGAATTTTCTTTTGATTTAAATTGCACTCCAATTTCTGTTCATTTATTGAGGAATTTTAGCTTCCATAGCCTGGATTTCCGCAGCTAATTCTTACCTGATTTATTTAAATTTTCTAGTGAATATTTTTATTACTTATCAATGAAATTTAGCTTCCGAAGCTGGATTTGCTTTGCTGCTTCCTCACCACTTTTTTTTTAAAATACGTGTAGTCCTTGTTCAATTAATGAAAATTTTCATTGCTGAGAAAATGTAGAAATGATTAATAATTTAAATTATTTGATAGTATCTATTTTTTATCTGAGGAATGAACATAATAATTTTTTGGATTATATTTATTTGTGACCTCAGGAATCAACACATGCCACTAAATTGAGACTAAAATCTTCACTCTGGTCTACTTGAGTTTGTATCTTTTTGATATTTAGAACAGTGGGGTAATTAGTTCCTTGTTGGTTTGCAGTGGCTGTATTTCATTCTGAAAATATTGAAAGATGAGCACGACAGTACAGAGAACTCCCAAATCTGGGAGACATTCATTGTTTTTCCAAGATTTGGCATCTCCTGTTTCTGCCCGTAGGGGAAAATTTTCAACTCCAGGCCAGGCAGCTGCGGTATCTGCTCTATGGCGTGAGAATTTTTCAGGCTCAGATCTTCCGCCGCCTCCTGTCTTCACCTTGGAAGACCGCTCAGATTTTTCCCCTGAATCTGGAATTCCAGATTACCCATTATCTCCAGAAGTCAAATCAGACCCCAGAACTCCAATCCAGAGTTCTGGTCGAGACTTCTCGACTTCAGGGAAGGGCAAATCAGAGACAAGCACTTCTTATGCCATGATGGGTGCACAGCAAAACCAACAGGGTTCGGTGGGTTTGAGTTGGTGGTCGCCTACAACACCTGCAAAGAGTGGCAGTGAGCAAGATGAGAAAGGAAAGAATTCGCCTGTTGAGGGTGTGGTCCAGCCTGTTGCGTTGATCACACTTCCGCCCCCAAGGGAAGTTGCAAGACCAGAGATACAGAGGAATTGCTTGCCCGCAGGGAACCTCAATGAGGAAGAATGGGTTACTGTTTATGGGTATTGTTTTATTCTTTCTTTTGTCTTTTATGGTTTTACCTATTTATTGTTTGGCTTTAATCTCCCTTTCATCCATCTTCTATGTAGTTCAGAGCTCTAGAATGGATGCATATTAAGGGATATTTGCTTTAAATGTTTGCCACACATTCTTTTGTTAATAGTGATTTTCTGAGTTTATATGTTTATGCCTGGGGTTGATAGAGTTTGGCTTTGTCCTGTCTGACATTAAAGAAGGAGATCCAATTATAGATAACAAGCACTGGTGGGATGGTTCAGTATAAGGTGATGGCAAATTATTTGAAAATTAAATTGTAGTCCTCTTTGCTTCTTTTTTGTTGCTTTTTGGCATGAGCAGTTGTGTCATCAATGGTGATTTTTGGTTTATTAGTGCAAGTGCTTTTGACTGCAAAATTTATACGAAGCAGGCTACATTTTATACATATTTGTTTTACTTGGGATGAAGATTCATCATTTAAGTAAACTTCCTCATTAATAGTAACTTGGTATTGAAGTATTTTTCTCAAGATGCAGGACCACTAGGTGGAGTGGAAGAACTGTAGCCAATAGATGATTTCCACTGATAGTCTCAATGCTTTAAACTTGAATGGAGACGGACTCTTGAATATGATATTATTTTTGCATTTTGACATGCTTGAAACACTTTTGAAGTTATATGAGTTACATAAGTTCTTATGTCATTTTAAACAAATACTGTATTCATTGTTGCTATTCCATATATTTTTGAGAGCACTATCACATGGAAGTTCTATTGGTTGTTAAACAAAGTGAAATTTGATTTGCATATGGCATTCTCTGCTTTATCTTTTACAGTCTTATGCATGCTTAACCTTTTGTATATTTCATCTCCTCAAGTGTTTAAAACACATAGCTCTTTGGGATCTTACAACTAATAGTTTACTTAAACAAAGTAAAATAGTGATCTTATTCTTGTTTTGTTTCATTGGCTTTATAATTCCTCTTATGTTTAAGATATAAGAGAACGTGTGGAACTTTGATCTTAATGGTTGTCAGTGGGAAAATGACCTCTTCTTGACGTGGATTCATTGAGAGCAGAATAACATGAGTTTACTTTTCTATCAAGTAGCAAGAGACTAAATGTTTCCCTTTGATTTGTTCAATGATTTTTAATTCCCATAACAACATTGTTGATTGGTCTCTAGTTCAATGATTCATTCAACCCTCTTGTGTTTTTAGAGTATGAAACCAAGAAGAATTTTCAGTTCAAAGTTGAGGAAGATGCAGAGGGTTGAATGAAGGCAAAGAATTGACAAGAACAAAATGATTAAGCCATCTCAGATGTTTCTTTTGAATATATTGTAGCAAAAAAATTTCTTTCCATTTTTTTTTTTTTTTTTTCATATTATGTTTTCCAAAGGCGATAATATAGAAACTAAGGTTAGGTTTTTTTTTTTTTTTTTTTTGTCATCAAAACAAATACATTAATAAACAATTCAAAACACTAAATACTTATAAAAACACAAATAGTATTCACATATATGTCACATCATAATATTTTTTCAAACAAAAAACAAAAAAATACATTAAAAAACATGCACTAAGCCCTTGTTTGAAGAACTTTTTGGGAAGTGCTTTCACTTTTCAAACACTGAAAAAACTCAGACAATAGATACCAAATGGATACTCATATGTGGCCCTTACCACTTGCACAATTTTCAAAATGAATCCCAAAACACTTTTTAAAAAACATCTCACACCTTTATATAGGAATGTTTTGAAAACACTTGCTCATTTTTCAGGTGTGGAGGCTGCCTTGTTACATATAATTTTTTTTTAAGTGGAGGCTGGCCTCCAAGGGTGGAAGCTACTGGATTTGTGTCGCGACCACCAAGGGGGCTACTGATCTGCCTGGTGGCTGATTTGCTTAATGAAGCCAGCCTCCAATAGTTTAGGAAATTGACAAGTTTTTTCTGAAAGGCATAAAAACTGAGTAGTGTGTTTGAAAAGGAAAAAACTGAGAAGTGTGTTCAGAAAATAGAAGAAACAAAACTTTTTTGTGGAACCCACAAACAACACTTTAAATGCGCCCCTCGCCGAAAACACTTTTTAGTTCTGCATTTTCAAGAACTCTTTCCAAAAACTTTATGAAACAGGCTCTAAATAGTTCCTTGTTATATGGGTTGGTAAATCTGAGAATTAAAGCATTTCTTTAGGCTTAGACTATCTGTAAACATAATAGACAAGAGATTCAAGGTCGAACACGCCTGATGGTGTTTTCCACCCTTGAAACATGAGGTTTTAGTGTTTGAAACTTCTAGGGTCTGCCTTTAAGCCTCTTACTTGAGGCTTAAACCCTTTAAAGCTATGTTTTTTTTTTCTTTTTTCTTTTTTTAAATTATTATTATTGCTATTATTATTATTATTATTATTATTTTTTTTTTTATATTCCCTTAGTTGTTCATTATGTAAGTATATGAAATATGCTTATTTTCTTATTACATTATTGGTCTTTAATACTGTTCTTTTTTCTTTTCAGGTTTTCCCCTGCTGATACAAATTTAGTATTGAGGGAGTTTGAAAAGTGTGGTGTGATTTTGAAACATGTTCCTGGTCCAAGAGAAGCTAACTGGATGCACATTCTATATCAGGTTCTTCTTCTTTCCTCTTGTTTCAAGTTTGATAAATATGGCTTCTTTTATTCAACATCAATAATCTTTTTATTCCATCTTTTCTTGGGGCCTTCAGTGTTACTATAACTCTTTGTCTAATTGAAAACCATGCTTGTCATGCTTACTAATGATAAGTGTATGCCGAGTGGACTTAAATTAACTAAGAAGCTGATAGACTTAAAATCTCCTTGATTATTATTATTATTTTTTAAAAGCTGGCTGAATATAGTGAAGTGTGTAGATATTGTTTTCTCTGAACATTTTGTTTTGTGAAGGCATTCTCCTTGGTAAAATTTTTTGCTTTGTTTTGATTTGCTAAATGTGGAAAAACTGCTACCTATTCTTTACCTATTCAAAGCTGGCTTCTTGTTGGCTGGATGCTCCAGTGGATTTTAAGCAAATGCACCAATGGTCAATAGTGACCGTTCTATTTTATATTCTCACCAACTCTAGGATGGAAATTCTTGAACTATCGACCACTTTGATGGCATCCGCTAGTACAAAAGTAAGATCATGTATTCATGATTTGCATAGAAAGTATTTCCTAAATTTTCTCGTTATTATGTCTGAAAAATTAATTTTATAAGCACCTGAAGCCACTAATGTTATTCCATTCAGTACATTAGAAAATGCTATCTCCATGTTTTATACTTAAAAAGTCTTTATTACGTCTAAAGTATACAGACTATCAAGATGAAATTGGATTTTCAAGATCTTTCTTCCACTAATATTGGCTGTAATTCATCTGTTGCATGTGACATATAATATGTGAAACTTGATATGGACAAGAAAAAGTATACAGTTGAGGATTTTTGAATTACTTTTATTGCTAACACAAGAAAAATTTGCTGTGAATCCACAGACAAAATCAATCTGGTATTTTTCAGATGCTAAACAAATAGTATCTAAGGCTCCATTTGTTAAAAATTTTTATTTGTTTTATGTTTTTTCTTCCCAAATAAAATTATTAATAAGTAACCCAAACACAAAACACTCCTAAAAGTACAAAAATAGTTTTCATCTTTATGTCACATTAGAATACTTTTTAAAACCAAAAATGACAAATACCCCCAAAACACATTAACAAACACTCAAACAGAGCCTAAGTTGTCCATGTCTACTTTGACAATGAGCTTGCCACTTTGTTGGGGAAATCCTTCCTAATCTGTTATAGGGGTTATAATATGCATCTGCTGCCTTTTTTTTGTTTTTCTTCTTTTTTCTTTTTAGTTTTTGGGGTTTACCAAAAGGGTTACTGATTTGGTTGGTTTATTTATTGTTGGTGCAGAATCGTTTTGATGCTCAGAAGGCTCTTAGCAAAAATGGCATGCAAATTAATGGGGTACTGATTGTAGGTGTGAAGCCATTGGATCCAATGCAACGTCAGGCTTTGAATGAAAGGGTTAACAATCAGGGATTCATGCCTTTACCTCCTCCATCTGCAAAATACTCAGAGGCGAACACATTGAGAGCCCCTTCTCGCCCCTACTATCTTCAAAATGGCAATACTAATGTGCGGCAGTCAGGAGGTGCCATTGCTTCCCCTACAAAATCTTTGGCGTCCAAAATCATGGATTTGATGTTTGGAGTTTAGGCCAGTTTTAGTGTTTATTTTTTTGTGCCATCTGGCTTCAATCAAATATGCAACCACTCAGGCAATTGAATGATCAGATGAGAGTTTCAGCACATGTAAGCTTGAAGCGGCTTTTTCTTTTCCTCATTTTTTTTTTTTTAAAGTCTTTCCTCCCAGTGAGAAATGTTTGATTTCCTTTTTCTTTTTCTTAAAATCCTCAAAGACTTTGTACCATTCACTTCGAGATATGTGACAAGATGTAAACATTTGGAATTCTGATGTGAGAGCAAAGATGCGTGATAATCTGAGTTTTATTCATCTATGTTTGTTTATTTTCAAGCTACATAAGAAGACCAGCAAAGGCCCATAATAAGAAACATCATTAGATATCAAAAGCTCCTGCCACTTGTTATAGGCCTAGAAATAACACATTATGATTTTTTTATTTTTTTTAAAATGCATTTTGAAAAGATAATTTTTTTGCGGTTTGATTTAAAATTGCACTTTCTTATTTGGGAAATGCAGTGCTGAAAGCACTCTTAGTTGTGCAGGTTGGGACTAACAAGAAATAAAAGTAACAAAGAATTGAGAGAAAAATTCTCTTGGGAACTTCATTCAATGAATTGATTCTTGTACATTTACAGTATATATAGCATATACTAACTTCTAACTACATAACAATAAGTTGTTATTTACAAACCAATCTTAATAGAAAGAATAACAGCTTTAACCATCCTATCAGCAGCAGCTCATCGCTTCAATGTTTTCAAACTATTACGAGTGCAATCGATCGTTTTGCATGAAGGCGATCGATCACACTATTAGAGAGTTTTTGTTTCTTCTCTGATAGTACGATCGATCACACTTATTAACATTGCTCGATCGCAATTACAAAAACTCAAAATACTTTGAGTTCTAGATACTCCCCCTCAAGATGGATGGTGAAGATCTAGTATAGACATCTTGGACAGTAGATCAGTAAACAAAGCAGAACCAAGATGTTTGGTGAAGATATCTGTCAATTGATGATTAGAGGGAACATGCAAAGTCTTGAGTAATCCCATCTAAATTTTCTCACGAACCAAATGACAATCAATTTCTATGTGTTTGGTTCGTTCATAGAAAACATGGTTTGCCGCAATATGGAGAGCTGCATGGCTATCACAGAAAATCAATGCTGGTTTCTAATAAGGAGCTTACAAATAATCCAAGAGGGAAAACAACCATGTTAGCTCACAAGATACAGCAACCATAGATCTATACTCAGCTTCAACTGATGATCTGGAAACGGCTTGTTGCTTTTTGGATCTCCAGGATATCATAGAGTCACCAATGAATACACAGAAACCTGTGATGGACCTTCTAGTGTCAAGGCAACCAGCCCAATCAAAATTAGAGAAAGCCTTAACCTTGAAATCTGAGATAGCTGGAAAGACTAGTCACTGTCCTGGAGCAGACTTGATGTATCTTAAAACCCTATGTGCTGCATCTAAATGTGGTTGGCAAGGTTTATCCATGAATTGACTCGATGTTTGAACTAAGTAAGACAAGTCTGGTCTAGTCACTGTCAAGTAAAGCAACCTTCCAATAAGGCGTCTATAGCTTGTGGAATCATCTAATAAAGGACCATTATCTTTGGACAACTTCACATTTTGCTCCATTGGAAACTTAGCTGGTTTAGAAGCTAATAAACCAGAATCTTGTAACACTTATAGGGCATACTTCCCGGAAATTGTTACGTAAACAATTTCTCATATTACATTATGAGGAATTTATGACTTAGGATTTGAGCATTACCATTAGATTAAAATTAAATGATTAATAATTAAGTAACGAATGTGTTTCTTATAATTTATACTTTATAATCACAATTTGTAGTATGTAAAAACTTAACAATTTGAATTTAAATCATATATATGTCATGAATCGTGATCATGGGATCATAAAATATAAGTATATAAAAATTAATATTGACCCATATAATGATACAATCATATAAGTATATAAATGTTTACATATAAGATACAATATATATTAATATTGACATTATATACTTGACTTGTGTTAAGCATTAACATTTTAACATATTAATTAAATAATACTATATGCAATATGATAATAGTGATTAGTGTGTGTGAGTGTGTGACATAAAGCGTTTTATGTTGTGATTTAAAAAATACTTAATCTAAAATAAGAAAAAAAAAATGCGATTGAGAAAAACACAATTTTTAAAATCGTAATTATTGAAATTGAAATAACAAACTGACCCTAAATAATACTACATAACACAATTTTTATTCATAATTCCTAAATTTTGAATTTTAAATTTTTTATTGAATTTAATCGTAGCCATCCAATTTAATTGAATTTAATCTTAGCCGTTGAATTTGATCTATGTATATAAGTGTAAACCAATTTGAAAGAATTATATGGTGCTCCACATGACATAATAAGCTCATTAATCTGACGTTGTAAATTGAATATGAAAGTCAAGATCCTAATAAACGGTCTAGATCATCTACTATGCTTGCATGGAACCGGTCTCACTATTAGACACACACAGAGGATTAATTCCAGGTGAATATATTCAAGGATTAATTCCGTAATGCGTGCGCTATCAAGCATTAATGTTGAAAATGTTTTGATGATCTAATAGCCGTTGGATGATATTATTTTTCCAAATCCAACAGTTGCAAATTAGAGAACCCAATTTAACCTAAATCTCTCCATTCTGTCGACTTTCCTCTTTCAGTCTCCACCATCCTCCTCGCCTCCTATCTCTGTTGCCGCTCCCACCGCTCCCCCAGTGCTCCCAACGGCAACCACCACCACCACCGCAGCAACCACACACCTCGACGCCTGGCTGAAGCTGAACGGCTCGTGCCCGGTTTCCAGGAACTTGCCCCTACCAACCCCGCTGACCACGCCGCTCTTGGAGGTCGTTTCACTCTCGCAGTACGCCGCGGATCGGAGGCGGAGCAGGTGATAAGATTTGTGGCTTTTTCTTTTCTTTTTGGGTTTTTTTTTTTTTTTTTTCTCCGTTTCTTCTTGGGTGGTGGGTGGTTTGGGGTTTTGCCGTTTGATGTGTTCGTTTGGTTTCCCAGAAAAATTTGGAAATATTTTTGGATAGATAGGTATTGGGGTTTCTGTTTTTTACTGAATTATGGTTTGTGTTTGATGAAATTAGAGCAGAAAAAGTATCTTCGTCTTATTAAACAGATGGGTGTTGGTCTTTCACATAATATTGAATTCTAGGATTGAATCATTTTTGCTAAATTCATGTACATATACATCCCAAAATTAATCGAGCTTGAGCTCGAGCTCGAACAGGGTTCCAACCCTATCGAGCCGAGCTCGAGCAACATTTCTAGGCTCGTGTCGAGCTCGAGCCTGGCCTCAAAGTAAACGAGCCGAGCCCGGACAAGCCAAGCTCGCCCAAGCTCGGCTGGTTTACACCCCTAGATCTGAGTACATGAGTAATTTGGCTTTATCTTTGTTCTTTTTGGTAGACAAGAAAAGATAAGGAATGTTAGAGGAACTGAAACTTTTAGATTCAGATTTTCTATAGTTTGGTAGCTACAAGTAATTGGTCTGTAATGAAAGTTACGCTATTAGATTGTCCAAGATTTTTCTTCTTTGTTATTGAGATTAGAACAGCGGAAAATGTACAAATTAAGGTTTTCTTTATTTAACTTTTTTTTATTTTCTTGCACTTTCTTAGCAAGCAAACACTGGGTGTTGTAGAACATATAGATCATCTCACGTATTAATAGGATTTGAATTTTTCTGCGAACCAATGGAAGATATATCAGTTTTAATCTGAGTTACCCTTTTGTTTTGAAGCAGTAGGTAAAGTATATTGACTGTGGAAAAATGCCTTCGCAAAAGATTGAAACTGGTCACCAAGATGTGATCCACGATGTGGCAATGGATTACTATGGTAAGCGTCTTGCCACGGCCTCGTCAGACCATTCCATTAAGATAGTTGGGGTGAGCAATACAACCTCTCAGCCTCTTGCGACATTAACTGGCCACCAAGGACCTGTTTGGCAGGTAGTCTGGGCTCACCCGAAATTTGGGTCTTTTCTCGCTTCATGTTCTTATGACGGGCACGTGATAATATGGAAGGAGGGTAATCCAAATGAGTGGACCCAAGCTCACGTCTTTGATGACCACAAGTCCTCTGTCAATTCTATTGCTTGGGCTCCTCATGAACTGGGTCTTTGTTTAGCATGTGGTTCCTCTGATGGGAATATCTCAGTTTTCACTGCAAGACCGGATGGTGGTTGGGACACCTCGAGGATTGACCAAGCTCATCCAGTTGGTGTCACTTCTGTTTCATGGGCTCCCTCAACTGCGCCTGGTGCTCTTGTTGGTTCTGGCTTGCTTGATCCTGTTCAGAAGCTCTGCTCAGGTGGTTGTGATAATACTGTGAAGGTGTGGAAGCTCTATAATGGGAGTTGGAAGATGGATTGCTTTCCAGCTCTTCAGATGCATACAGATTGGGTTCGTGATGTTGCGTGGGCACCCAACTTGGGACTTCCAAAATCTACAATTGCAAGTGCCTCACAGGATGGCAAAGTCATCATATGGACTGTGGTCAAGGAGGGGGATCAATGGGAAGGCAAGGTTTTGAATGATTTTAAGACTCCTGTCTGGAGGGTCTCCTGGTCGCTGACGGGAAACATATTGGCTGTCGCTGACGGAAACAACAATGTGACATTGTGGAAGGAAGCAGTCGACGGGGAGTGGCAACAGGTTTCCACAGTTGAGCCTTAGCATCCATATTACTTTTGCCCTTGAAGTACTGGATTTTGTTCTAAATCTTTTTCATCCACATGTTTTAGGACATTGTTTCTTTACATTGTCATGTATCTTAGTACTTTGCCTGATATTGAGATTATATCAAAACCCTAGACTTGCCAGAAACAAATGTGGATTGTAGTTTGTCAAAAATTATCTTGAAATTTGTTGATGATTGGTTGTGGTGGATTTCTTATCTCAGTTTTGAAATGTTTCCAATCTTTTGAGTTTTGTTTTGGCTAATCTACATTGATAAGTGAACTGTCTGCTGGTTAATAAATATACAAACATGTATTAATATGATTCAACATAGAACCCACCCCGTACCCAAGCCCACCCTTTATGCTTGAGCTGAAGTGCTTTTTGGTAGGAGAGAAAAAGTTTTGTATATCTATAGAATGTTTTGTTTCATTTGAAGCATTGCCATGGTAAAAATTCATTACTATTGTCCCTTTTTTTTTTTTGGTGGCATAAAAGAGGGTGAAGAAGTTGGTCTTCGAGCAGCTGTAGTATCATTATTTTCATTGCACTTGATGACTGCCATATGCGGGCAACAAATAGCAGATATCTCTGAACAACTTGTTTATTGTCATGAAGGTAACTGTTCAAATTTTTTAGAATAAAAAGGAAATGAATTTGAAAATATAAATAACAGGAAATTTGATCCTCAAATTTGTGGAAAGTTTGTTGTCTTTTTAAGTGGGTACATCGTAAAGACCAGAACTTCGTATGGAGCAGAAGCCACTGAATGAAGCATTCGCTCAGCAGGGGCATAAAAAGGGTAATCCATTTGCAGTGGGTGGAGACATTTGAGGTGGATTGTCAATTGTTTTCAGGCTTTTTTATTTTTTATTTTTGTGAGAAATGACGCACTTCTTGCAAGCCACAGGAGTTGTGGTAATTCAAAGATTTTTTTTGGTTTTTGTTTTGTAACAATGTGATGGTGATGCACAACTTTGAGTTGCAGCAGCGTCTAGCAATTTTTGAGTATAGCTTATTAGCTTCTTGAGAACAAAAAAAAGAAAAAGGAGGTATATGTTGTTAGGAGAACGACATTTCTGTACAGTTTTCTGGTAATCCCCGTAATCCACCTTTATGTTGATGTTTGTTTGTATTTATTTATTTTTTTTTGGTCCGGGTTTGGCTGGGGGTGTAAGTGACCAATTAGTGCTAGTGTAATAGGAGTCCTGCTATCCGGCTGCCTAGAGTCAGACAAGTGTCTGCCAAAGTTTGACGTGGCAAATCAGAGACAAGCATTTCTTATGCCATGATGGGTGCACAGCAAAACCAACTGGGTTCGGTGGGTTTGAGTTGGTGGTCGCCTACAACACCTGCAAAGAGTGGCAGTGAGCAAGATGAGAATGGAAAGAATTCGCCTGTTGAGGGTGTGGTCCAGCCTGTTGCGTTGATCACACTTCTGCCCCCAGGGGAAGTTGCAAGACCAGAGATACAGAGGAATTGCTTGCCCGCAGGGAACCTCAATGAGGAAGAATGGGTTACTGTTTATGGGTATTGTTTTATTCTTTCTTTTGTCTTTTATGGTTTTACCTATTTATTGTTTGGCTTTAATCTCTCTTTCATCCATCTTCTATGTAGTTCAGAGCTCTAGAATGGATGCATATTAAGGGATATTTGCTTTAAATGTTTGCCACACATTCTTTTGTTAATAGTGATTTTCTGAGTTTATATGTTTATGCCTGGGGTTGATAGAGTTTGGCTTTGTCCTGTCTGACATTAAAGAAGGAGAGATCCAATTATAGATAACAAGCACTGGTGGGATGGTTCAATATAAGGTGATGGCAAATTATTTGAAAATTAAATTGTAGTCCTCTTTGCTTCTTTTTTGTTGCTTTTTGGCATGAGCAGTTGTGTCATCAATGGTGATTTTTGGTTTATTAGTGCAAGTGCTTTTGACTGCAAAATTTATACGAAGCAGGCTACATTTTATACATATTTGTTTTACTTGGGATGAAGATTCATCATTTAAGTAAACTTCCTCATTAGTAGTAACTTGGTATTGAAGTATGTTTCTCAAAGTATCAATGCTAGATGCTTTGAGAACTCCACTAGGACCATAGAGGAATTGACCCATTTCTTCTTCTTTACTTTGTATTCCTGGACAGCCGCTTGGCTTGCTCCTATAGAGATCAGTTTCTCTAATTTCTTTTTTCATTTTTCTCCCTCTTAGGCGCTCTCTTTTATACTTCCCGTGTATGTGGGTTGCGCCCCTCTGCGCTTTTTATATCATTATTACTTATAAAAAAAAGAAGGTATTTTTCTCAAGATGCAGGACCACTAGGTGGAGTGGAAGAACTGTAGCCAATAGATGATTTCCACTGATAGTCTCAATGCTTTAAACTTGAATGGAGACGGACTCTTGAATATGATATTATTTTTGCATTTTGACATGCTTGAAACACTTTTGAAGTTATATGAGTTACATAAGTTCTTATGTCATTTTAAACAAATACTGTATTCATTTTTGCTATTCCATATATTTTTGAGAGCACTATCACATGGAAGTTCCATTGGTTGTTGAACAAAGTGAAATTTGATTTGCATATGGCATTCTCTGCTTTATCTTTTACAGTCTTATGCATGCTAAACCTTTTGTATAATTCATCTCCTCAATTGTTTAAAACACATAGCTCTTTGGGATCTTACAACTAATAGTTTACTTAAACAAAGTAAAATAGTGATCTTATTCTTGTTTTGTTTCATTGGCTTTATAATTCCTCTTATGTTTAAGATATAAGAGAACGTGTGGAACTTTGATCTTAATGGTTGTCAGTGGGAAAATGACCTCTTCTTGACGTGGATTCATTGAGAGCAGAATAGCATGAGTATACTTTTCTATCAAGTAGCAAGAGACTAAATGTTCCCCTTTGATTTGTTCAATGATTTTTAATTCCCATAACAACGTTGTTGATTGGTCTCTAGTTCAATGATTCATTCAACCCTCTTGTGTTTTTAGAGTATGCAACCAAGAAGAATTTTCAGTTCAAAGTTGAGGAAGACGTAGAGGGTTGAATGAAGGCGAAGAATTGACAAGAACAAAATGTTTAAGCCATCTCAGATGTTTCTTTTGAATATATTGTAGCAAAAATTTTCTTTCCATTTTTTTTTTTTTTTTCTTTCGTATTATGTTTTCCCAAGGCGATAATATAGAAACTAAGGTTATGTATTTTTTTTTTTTTTGTCTTTCGTATTTTTTCATCAAAACAAATACATTAACAAACAATCCAAAACACTAAATACTTATAAAAACACAAATAGTATTCACATATATGTCGCATCATAATATTTTTTCAAACAAAAAACAAAAAAATACATTAAAAAACATGCACTAAGCCCTTGTTTGGAGAAGTTTTTGAGAAGTGTTTTCACTTTTCAAACACTGAAACAACTCAGACAATAGATACCAAATGGATTCTCATATGTGGCTCTTACCACTTACACACTTTTCAAAATGAATCCCAAAACACTTTTTAAAAAACATCGCACACCTTTATATAGGAATGTTTTGAAAACACCTGCTCGTTTTTCAGGTGTGGAGGCTGCCTGGTTACATATAATTTTTTTTTAAGTGGAGGCTGGCCTCCAAGGGTGGAAGCTACTGGATTTGTGTCGCGACCACCATGGGGGCTACTGATCTGCCTGGTGGCTGATTTGCTTAATGAAGCCAGCCTCCAATAGTTTAGGAAATTGACAATTAAAGCATTTTTTTAGGCTTAGACTATCTGTAAACATAATAGACAAGAGATTCAAGGTTGAACACGCCTGATGGTGTTTTCCACCTTTGAAACATGAGGTTTTAGTGTTTGAAACTTCTAGGGTCTGCCTCTGAGCATCTTACTTGAGGCTTAAACTATTAAACGCTTTTTTTTTTTTTTTTAATTATTATTGTTATTATTTTTTATTTTATTTTTATATGCCCTTAGTTGTTCATTATGTAAGTATATGAAATGTGCTTATTTACTTATTACATTATTGGTCTTTAATACTGTTCTTTTTTCTTTTCAGGTTTTCCCCTGCTGATACAAATTTAGTATTGAGGGAGTTTGAAAAGTGTGGTGTGACTTTGAAACATGTTCCTGGTCCAAGAGAAGCTAACTGGATGCACATTCTATATCAGGTTCTTCTTCTTTCCTCTTGTTTCAAGTTTGATAAATATGGCTTATTTTATTCAACATCAATTATCTTTTTATTCCATCTTTTCTTGGGGCCTTAGGTGTTACTATAACTCTTTGTCTAATTGAAAACCATGCTTGTCATGCTTACTAATGATAAGTGTATGCCGAGTGGACTTAAATTAACTAAGATGGTGATAGACTTAAAATCTTCTTGATTTTTATTTTTATTTTTATTTTTATTTTTAGCTGGCTGAATATAGTAAAATGTGTAGATATTGTTTTCTCTGAACATTTTGTTTCGTGAAAGGCATTCTCCTTTGTAAAATTTTTGCTTGGTTTTGATTTGCTAAATGTGGAAAAACTGCTACCTATTCTTTACGTATTGAAAGCTGGCTTCTTGTTGGCTGGATGCTTCAGTGGATTTTATGCAAATGCTCCAATGGTCAATAGTGACCGTTCTATTTTATATTCTCACTAACTCTAGGATGGAAATTCTTGAACTATCGACCATTTTGATGGCGTCCGCTAGTACGAATGTAAGATCATGTACTCATGATTTGCATAGAAAGTATTTCCTAAATTTTCTCGTTATTATGTCTGAAAAATTAATTTTATAAGCACATGAAGCCACTAATGTTATTCCATTCAGTACATTAGAAAATGCTATCTCCATGTTTTATACTTAAAAAGTCTTTATTACATCTAAAGTATACAGACTATCAAGATGAAATTGGATTTTCAAGATCTTTCTTCCACTAATATTGGCTTTAATTCATCTGTTGCATGTGACATATAATATGTGAAACTTGATATGGACAAGAAAAAGTATACAGTTGAGGATTTTTGAATTACTTTTATTGCTAACACAAGAAAAATTTGCTGCGAATCCACAGACAAAATCAATCCACAGACAAAATCAATCTGGTATTTTTCAGATGCTAAACAAATAGTATCTAATGCTCCATTTGTTAAAATTTTTGATTTGTTTTATGTTTTCTCTTCCCAAATAAAATTATTGATAAGTAACCCAAACTCGAAACACTCATAAAATTACAAAAAAACTTTTCATCTTTATGTCGCATTAGAATACTTTTTAAAACCAAAAATGACAAAATACCCCCAAAACACATTAACAAACAGAGCCTAAGTTGTCCATGTCTGCTTTGACAATGAACTTGCCGCTTTGTTGGCCATTATTTGGAAATCCTTCCTAATCTGTTGTAGGGGTTATAATATGCATCTGCTGCCTTTTTTTCGTTTTTCTTCTTTTTTCTTTTCAGTTTTTGGGGTTTACCAAAAGGGTTACTGATTTGGTTGGTTTATTTATTGTTGGTGCAGAATCGTTTTGATGCTCTGAAGGCTCTTAGCAAAAATGGCATGCAAATTAATGGGGTACTGATTGTAGGTGTGAAGCCATTGGATCCAATGCAACGTCAGGCTTTGAATGAAAGGGTTAAGAATCAGGGATTCATGCCTCCATCTGCAAAATACTCAGAGGTGAACACATTGAGAGCCCCTTCTCGCCCCTACTATCTTCAAAATGGCAATACTAATGTGCGTCAGTCAGGAGGTGCCGTTGCTTCCCCTACAAAATCTTTGGCGTCCAAAATCATGGATTTGATGTTTGGAGTTTAGGCCAGTTTTAGAGTTTATTTTTTTGTGCCATCTAGTTTCAATCAAATATGCATCCACTCAGGCAATTGAATGATCAGATGAGAGTTTCAGCACATGTAAGCTTGAAGCGGCTTTTTCTTTTCCTCATTTTTTTTTTTTTTTAAAGTTTTTCCTCCCAGTGAGAAATGTTTGATTTCCTTTTTCTTTTTCTTAAAATCCTCAAAAGACTTTGTACCATTCACTTCGAGGTTGATATGTGACAAGATGTAAACATTTGGAATTCTGATGTGAGAGCAAAGATGCGTTAGCACATGATAATCTGAGTTTTATTCATCTATGTTTGTTTATTTTCAAGCTACATAAGAAGACAAGCAAAGGCCAATAATAAGAACCATTATAAGAACCATAATGTCTCCACTTGTTATAGGCCTAGAAATAACACATTATGATTTTTTTTTTTGTTATTAAAAAAAAGTGCATTTTCAAAATTAGTGCATCATACTCCAATTGCATGGCTGCTATCCACCTAGGATCAGTGGCAGCCTTCCTATAGGATATTGGTTCAGACTCGGGTAGCGTGGCCTGGTATAGTTGAAATTCTGAGAAGGACATAGGTCTAAGGGAGCCTGTTCTGACCTAGTGGTCATAGGGTGAGTTCGTTGTGGAGAGTCTGATGGGGCAGGGGAAGCAGATGATGGGGAAGCAGTAGCTAGGGTGGGGATAGGTGAAGGGATTGCAGCTGAAGGTGGTGATTGGTCAGAAATAGTAGCAGACTGGCAGGTGTGGGATGTTTAGGAGGATCATTAGCTGCAATATGGTCAGAAACAACATGCAAAATATATGGAATTGGACAAGAAATAGGGAGAAATAAGGGAGCATTACCTTGTGCATTGATCTTGGATGGAAGTTGTGAGGTAGCTTGATTCTTGGCATGGAAGGACTCCTCATCAAATATAACATGTTTAGACAAGTATGCTTTACTGGTAACAAATCCAAGCACTTATAGCCTGCATAGTTGTATCCAAGAAAAATGCAAGGTTTGGTTCTATTTATTATCATTATTATAACCCCGTGGTAAGTCACTTGGTGACCCTGCGGTGGGTCACCAGTGGTAGGCCTTGGCGTGCATTCGGGTCAAGGTACTGCCAATGCCAGTGCTAACAGCCTAACATGACATGGAACCTAACAATTTGTAGAAATCGACATTGTACAAAATTCATGAATTTCTTCCCTTTTAAGGGGTTAAAAGCAGTTTTTGTCCTTTTCAGAAGTAATTCTATTTCTTCTTTCATTATTTTTCATTTTTTCGATGTTTACGTGGATTGATTTTTTAACTAAAAAATTAATTGTCACACCACATTAATTTTGAGAGAATGACGCTACTCAGATTATAAAGCTACAAAATGGAGTGTAATGATCTTTGTAGAGAGTCTTACCCAATAAATGCAAGACCAATTCTAAAACCTTAGGACAAGGAAAACAATTTCTTGACCTACCAACTCTTCTTCTTTGGTTTTCCTGGGCTGTCAACTTTCTATTCAATGACTAAAGAAACCCATCCATCTATGAACAGAAGAAGAAAAAAGAAAAAGAAAAAAAAGAAACCCATCCAAAAATTGAGCAAAATTTGGGTTTGTGTCATACTACAAGAAGTTAGGGCATTGAATCATGGATCTTCATCCTCCTCCTTTATGGCTCTGACAATCCCAACTCCAGTAAATAAATAAAAAAGTTAGTGATATGCAGCACACTGGCGTGTATGAACAGTCATGCATGCCAATATTAGATATTTATTTTATTTTTACTGTTTAAATAATTATTTAATTATATTTTATAATTAAATAACACTGACGTGCATGACTGTTCATGCACGCCAGTGTGCTGCAGATCACTGCTCAATAAAAAAAGTCCCCAACTCCCAACTATCCAAGAGTAATACTAGTAAAAAATTTTGTCATGTGATTTTTAAAAGAGAATTGCTAGACTTTTTTTTTTAATTTTTTTTTTCTCTCATTTTTTAAAAATTTTTTATTGGATTTGTGAAGCTCATGTGTGAAATCCATGTATGAGACACATACAACTCTACGGATTTAATAATAATTTTAAGAAGTAAAATCACATTTGAAATGACACCCAAAAAAAAAAATCCTAATTATCTTTTTAACATTATTCCTTGCAAAAGGCAATAGTGGTCCTCCTTACTTTGAGAAAGAAAGACTACGGCCAACGGGGCCACGGCCCAAACAAACAGGCTCACGGGCTCTGTGGGCTATAGGCTATAACAGAGCAAGAGTAAAATGAAGGGAGTGAACTTACCCAAACAAACAAAGCATCAATTCCATGGCACTGCTCACTCACGGGCTCTGCTCTGTCCCCCCGCCCATCTCTCGCCTCGCGTCTGTCTCTTACTTGGCTACTCCACGTGTCCCCACCCACTCCCCAATTCCCGTTCACACTGCCACAACTTTTATAATATAATAGATTACTGTACAACTCCTTTATAATTGATTAAAAAATGTTATATATTTTTTTAATATTTTTTTAACTGTGATATAACTTTTAAAATTATTGTTGAATTTGATATTATCATTATTAACTTTTAATCTATTAATGATTTTAAAACTATATCATAATTGAAAGGACACCAAAATAACACTAAAAAAACACTTAATATTTTTTAATTAAATATTATAACAGTAAAAATTATTTATTAAATATTTAATTAATATTTTAATACTCTCCACGTGTAAATTTAAATTTTTTTGTAATATGTTATGTCCAAGATGAATTAAAATTTGAATTTAAGATATTTGACTCAAATAACATATTAAATAATTGCTTATTTTAAAAAATTAAACTGATAAAAAAATAAATATAATCATTTAACAAATACCATCAATACTTTATTATTGATTGTTTTGTGTCATTTGACTCATTCAATCGTGGGTGATCTTCTCAATTGGGAGGATAGTTTTGAAATAAATGGTATTTTTATTTTATTTGGGATATTGCACACTTAATAGGTTTAATTTGCACCATTTACTTGAAACGAAGGTGTTATAAAAAAAAAAACTATTCACCAATACCTGTAGTTTTTTTTTTAAGGGTTTCAAATTTAATTTAATTTTCTCTCTTTCTCACAAAATACTAAAAATCTATTTTTTTTTTATTTTATTTTAAAAAATACAGTATAAATGTTGTATTTTTAAATCAACCGTTATATTATTTAGCGTTTTTCGGTGACCTTTTTAAGGAAAAGGAATAGAAAAGTAAGCAGAGGGAGCTAGGAGAAGCCTCTCTCTCCTCTATAAAAACCCCAAGCGCCTGAGCCAGCCATCACTCACTCACGCATTACTCGCACATTTAAAACCCTCAACGGAGCCTGTCAACTCTCACTCCCAGTCTCAGAGGCAGTCAGAGAGACACAGAGACGATGGTGAGCGACCGGAAGGCGTCGGAGGAGGCTAAGGTTGCTGCGGCGGAGAACAGCACCATGAGTGGGCCACTCGTGGGGACGACGAGGCCGTCTGAGACGAAGGGATCGCCGGTGCGCCGGAAATCTGACTTGGCCCACCTCGTTTTGAGGCTTCTGTGCATGGCGACCTCCGTGATCGCCCTGTCGTTCATGGTCACGGCCAGGGAGGCTAGCACTGTCTCCATCTACGGCTTCCAGCTTCCCGTTTACTCCAAGTGGTCTTACTCGCGCTCCTTCGAGTAAGCCTCCCTCCCTGAGAGAAGTTTCCTGTATGCGCTTCTGGGTCTTATTTCTTGACGCTCTTGTTTGGTAGCTGAGAAAGGTCAGGAAAATGAGGGAAATGGATTCCGATGGACTCCAGCTTCTTTTTTTTCTTTTTCTTTAAGCTCCTTTCTGGTTTGGCCCCAACATTGATTTATTTTTTATTTTACCACATTTTCTTTTCTTCTTTTGTAAAAGTAAGTAACCATTTTTTTTTTTTAAATTCTTTTTTGCATACATATTGGGTGATGGGCGGAGGGTTTCTTTCATTGGGTTCCAAGTGATGCAAATTATTTATATATTTTTAAATAATGTTTTGCTAGAACGTCTTTTGGATTTTGTTTTTCCCACTCCACTAAGTATTTTACTTCTCACCAAAAAAAAATTGACCGGAGAGAGCAGGTCCTTGTCTTGGTTGGTTTGTTGGGTTGAAAACCCATGTTGACATAATTGCTTTATGTCTGGCGCTTCTGATGCAACAACAAATTTGGGGAATTCTCTCTCTAATATTCATGGCATCTGAATGAACAGAATCAGACCCGTGAATGATTTTTGTTTTGTTTGTTTTCCCACTCTTCTTCATTTTTTTATTTATGTATTTGTCTCTTTATAGATCTCTTTGGGCTGGGATTTCATTGAATTTTCCATTTTGTCCCCTACTTCATGGATAGCTTTTTCACTCTTCACTAAACAAAACGATTAAACTTCAGAAATGTAAATTTGAGTTTTAGACCCTAATAGCGTTGAGGCTGTGTATGAGTTAGATTGAATTAGGTAGAGTCCATCAAACAGGTGTGATTCCTGTAGTGAGAAGTATCTCAAAACAAATGTGCAGCTTTTTTTAGTTGATGTTGCGTCTAAAGCAATAAAGGGTTTATAGGCGTGATTTGTATGACCAAAAGTTGTTAAGATAGCTCTATGAATTTGTGGTGGGCAGGTATCTCGTTGGAGTTTCGGCTGCCGTTGCCGCTCACTCCCTGCTGCAACTCCTCATTAGCGGGTCAAGGCTGCTGAGAAAGTCCCCAGTGATCCCCTCAAGAAATCATGCGTGGCTTATATTTGCTGGGGATCAGGTAATGGATTTGCTAGCATTAATTCTCTCATAAAGCAGCAGTTACAAGATACACATTTTGTTCACGTGCATTTTTAGTTCTCTTTGATGCCACAATATATCTTTTTCATCTTACTGAGGTCGTACACGTATAAGATTGTAAGAACTATAATGTTAGACGCAAATACCCTCATACTTGGCATATGTTAATTACATATTAAGAGGAAGTTGAAGATGTGTAGAAAAGAAAAGCTCAAGCAATGAACCATCAATTCTTTCCTTATAATTATTAGTGAAAAACTAGTTGAGCAAGTTATGTTTTTGCTTGTCGGTCGGCTAAAACGGAGGTCACTAGTTTTCATCTCTCTTTACCCGAGTACATGTTATTTTGGGCGGGGGATTTCGTAACATTCCTAATTGGCTGTATTGGGAGGACAGTTCATAATTTTCAGAGTAATTCTCTAGAGTATACAAATCCATAACTCACAGATTCCTAATCTTTCCAAGCTGTAAATGCCAAACAGCGAAAGATTTTAATTAATCGACTCAAAATCGATGTAGTTTTCCTGGCAGTGGAAGCAGGATAGATGTTTCTGAAAGTTTATAATTTGCAGATTCTGGAAACATAGAGATGCTTAGTTACTTGAAAATATTGTTCTTCCTGTGTAGCATTTATCTTACTCACAAGTCACAAGATAGACATTGAAATAATCATAAATCATGCTGTATTACTGTACAGTCATTTGACAATTTCAGAAAACAGAATTGCTGCATACATGTTAAACTTATTGGTCTTTTTACCAAGTAGAAAGAGCCAAATTCTTGTTGAAGAAAATCCTGTTCATCCCTTTCAGAATTTGGCATTCACTTTCAGTTCATTGCTGCCGTGTAAGGGCCTGATTAGTTTTAAGTGGCAGGTATTTGCATATGCATTGATGAGCGCTGGGTCGGCTGCGTCGGGGGTGACCAACTTGAACCGCACCGGAATCCGACATACAGCTCTACCGAACTTTTGCAAGCCATTACAAAGCTTCTGCGACCATGTTGCCATCTCAATAGCCTTCACTTTCTTCAGCTGCATCCTGCTTGCCACATCTGCTGTCCAGGATGTAATTTGGCTGTCCAAGAACTGAATCTTCTCCACATACTTGATTTTGTTTTGCACCCCTATAAATATTATGACTTCTAGAAAAATACTATCTGCATCCTTTGGTTTCTACGAAAATGATCAATGTTTCTGTCTTTTGAAAACTACTTTACTCGAGGGCAGCTATGTAAGAAAGGAGATGGCTTCTCAGCACTTCAGTGATGGGAATTAATGTGCCTAACTATTGGTCATTTGAGAGCCTGCCTATAGAAAGGCTTCTGCTAATGTAATTTGTATGCCATGGGACGACTCTTGTTTATGACGGCGTTAATATGTCAAAATAGGTGTGCAAATCTTACTATATTTCAAACAATATCATGATCTGTCTCCAACCCATTTAAGTTGCTAGCGCATACTTTTGACCAATTGGCAATGAACATAAAATTAGGTGACTTATTTTATTAAACGGGTAAGAGCTTTCAATTCTAATTCGTTAATTTTATATTGAGTTTATAAATCGTGTTAAAAATTGTAAATTTTTTTATGTTGTATATTGAGTTCGGATCGTATTGAGATATATGTATAAGATTCTAATTTTATATTTTGGGTGATTTTGAATTTTGTTATTTAAAAAATTGTTAACGCTAAGGAGTAAAGGAAAAAGAAAAAGAAAAAATTGTAATTTATATTAGCATTTGAATGCAAGTCGCATCCAATCTATTGCACACAAATAAAAGTACAGGCTATTTGAAATTTCAGCCCATCCTCTTTGTTTTAATCAACGTTTGGAGCAAAATAGTCAAAAAGATTAGTTGAATATTTAATTTGCTGCCTGGACAAAGTACAGCAAAAAAGTAAAAAAGCACAACTACAAATGAGAAAAGAGTTGGGCAGAGAAAAAACTAAAGCACCAGTCAGAGTCAGAGAGCAACTTAGGCAAATTATTTGCCTCCATGAAACCAGAAAAAAAAAAAAATGTTGTTTAATGCCCATTCATGTGTAGCATCATTCACGAATGGTGGCACTTTCGAAAAAGTGGAAGCATTTGGGGAAGTGAGAGCCTCCCCTGAAGCCTCTGAACTCTGAAGGAGTATATTTGTCAATGAGTGCACTGAACTATATTTTGCTTCAGAGTTCACTGCTGACCAAGTTTTGTCTAATCCAGCATCGACTGCCGCTCTGGCTGTTACTGCTTCAGTGAGCATGTGAATATCTCTAGACTAAAATGTTTATATTAGCTGAATTTAGTTAATTAAGATTGTTGATTTTTCACAAATACATTTGGAATACCAAAGCATAATACATCATTTCTTTAATATTTTCTCTTTTATCTCCCTCTCCAAGAGCTTATATTCACAAGAATGTAATAGAAAAAGAAGGAAAAATAATATTTAAAAGAAAGTAGGGAAAATAAAAGATCATCAATTAGAGTTTGTATTAAAAAATGAGTAGGTAAATTAAATGAGAGTGTTTTTAATTAGATATTTTATATCTTATTGCTAGAGATGTTAAAAACGCAATTAAGATTTTGGTAAAATCACAATTTGGCATTTAGAATTGTAGTTTAACCTTTAAAGGTGTGTGTTTCTAAAAGCGCACCAAATATTGTTATTTTGTAATTGCAAAGTAAAGTTAACGGGTTTAAAGCTACACGAGATCTAATTTCAGCAAAAATTAGCGGGGTTCTTGTTAGAGTTTTTAAGTGAAATTATATATACTGTGCTGAAATACCACCAAACTTAAAAAACTTGAGTTTGGAGTCTTTCAATAAAACCATAATATATTATGTTGGGATACTACTTAACTCAAAAACTCAAGTTTATGAATTTGGAGACAACTATATTTTATTAATCACTTATACTTGTAATATCTTTTCAATTTGAGCTTAATCCTTTTTAATTCACATGGGTTTACTCAACCATGCATATATATGCTGAAGTTTCTCCTAGTAGATTAAAGTGATCGTTTCAATGATCATGACAAGAACATGTCTGATTCATGCAACCAATAGGTTAGCTCAACAACAAGCTAGATAGTCAATGTACACAAAAACTTTGATCCAACGTTCGATCTATGTGGATCGATTGATCGATGATAGTTATGCATCAATCGTTTGAAGTGGGATCGATTGATCGTTGACACTTGTACATCGATCGTTCAAGTATCAAAATTTATTTTGTTAAAACAATTTTAATATAATTTATGGAGCATGAGAAGTGTACTTGTCAGTGGATGTTTCATATTGAGAAAATATAAAGAAGGAGAAAATACATTTTACCCCCTTAAACTATCCACCCATTTGCATTTTGATCTCCAATGTTTAAAAAGTGACACTTGACCCCCCAAACTTTCAAATTGTTGCAATTCAACCGCTTTTGACTTTTTTTTTTTCCCAAAATGCCCCCATGCCA
>NC_081547.1:7767420-7777665 GCF_901000735.1 Corylus avellana | reverse complement strand
TTTGTTTGTGTGTGCCGCTGATTTCCTCCGCACCCGCTTCGCTGCTCACCGCTCGTTGTCAAGTCTTTTCATGCGCCCCTCCTACGCCAAGCTTTTTGTGCCACCTTCCACTGTGGTTTTCGGCCAGCTTGCGATCGGCCTCCTTTCGGCTGCCATGACCCGCTTTGTGTGTTTTTCGTGTTTATTTCTCTATATTGTTGTTTTTTCTATTTTGTATTTCCTTAGAGTTCCCCTGTATTTTGTTTTCTTTGTTGTAATTTCTTTTCCTGCATTTGTTTTGTTGTTCCCTTTATTTTTCTGTATGGTTGTTCTTTTTGCTTGTAATAAGGCACTCTTCTCCTGCTTTGTTGCGCCCGGTTGCTGCCCGTTATTACTGGTCCAAATCCTTAGGTTGTGGATGTGAACTTTATCCTGACTTTCGGGTTGAGGAGGATAAGTATCAGCTTGAGGGTTTTGCTCTTAAGGCCGAGGAATAAGCGTTACCTATGCATTAGATGGTGTCTGTTCGATGCAGATCTGATTCTTAAACCTAATGATTAGTCATAAGTTAGCGGATGCTTTTGTTATGGTTGATTTGGTCTGTTGTTGATGACTGTATCTATAGCTTCGGCTATGATTTATTTCGGAGCTTTTTGCTCTATTTGTAAGAGCTTTATGCTTGCGACTTTTATCAATGAATGAGTATGTATGTTTCCCTTCAACAAAAAAAAAAAAAAAAAAAAAAAAAATAGGAGGTTCATTTATTTACATGGAAAGCTCATTTGCCTCTTTGGCTCTTTGAAAAAGATTAGTATGCTTCAATTAATGTTTGGCTATGTGAGATTTAATAGAATCTAATGTGGGTACCACAATCTCATTAATGACAAGAAGGTTACAACACAAATCAATTACGAAAAGGATCCAAAGGATACCATAAACTTCAATATTCATTTATTGCTCACTTACTCATCACAAAGAGCTTCAAGCCTATAAATTACGATCTTTTGAGATCAAGTTCTAAATCAAAGAAAACTTCTAAGTGATCAGGAAGAGATAGTAGAGATCGAGCTAGCTAATAGATCAAGCGAATGAGGAGTTTCTCAGTGATGATGGTGCTTGCATTGATGCTTGTGCTGGTTGCAGCACAAGCTGCTCACTATTGTGCGCAAGAACCTTCTTCATCTGCACCTTCCCCTTCAACCCCTTCTACCCTTTCCCCGCAGGATGGAGATGCCGGCGATTGTGATAAAAGCTGCGCTGATAAGTGCCACATTGAGAAATGTATCCCAAAGCATTACAAGATCTGTATAGCCCTTTGCAAGCTACACTGCGAGCACCCTCTCTCGTACGACATCTACCATTGTACCTCTGCTTGTGCTGCCTCAATGTCCGCCACCAAGTTAGGCTCAGGTACATGTTAAAGAAGAAAGAAAAACGTACTACTACTTAGTTTTATGTTTCATTTTTAGTCGTGTGCATGGAATATATACTAATGTGTGTTTTTAATCAAGTGGCAGATGAAGATAAAGTGAAGGGAGATTATGTGGATATCTGCTACAATAACTGCAAGAAGAATGTGTAGCTTATGCTATAAAATTATAAATGTACTAGTAATAAGGCAAAGAGAAATGAGATGCATCTAAAATAAAAAACTTATTGATGCATCTAGCTCCTAGGATGCTTTGAATATTAAGAGATTGGAGTCTTATTTTATTTTCCCATGTTGTCTTTGGTTATTTAGTTCCCAAGAAAACCTGTTAGCCCGAGGGCAAGAATTGTCGAAATATGTTCCATTTTCCAAACTTCATAAGATGACATGCATTCGGATATTATGAACCAATATCGATCTAGGTGAGTTTTAGAATTTTGTGTGACTAACAAACAATTAAATCAATCCCAAAATATTAAGGAAAAAAACAAAATAAACATGCATGCATATGAATGGTGCTGGGGCTATATATATTGATATTATAAATATTTTTAATTCATAGCATAATAAAATAAATTCGGTACCTCTCATGCACTAAACTTGGATCTAGATCGAATTGTTCCATGTGCTTTGTCTCTTGAATCTCAAACAATTTCTTTCTCTGGTGGCCGGTGAAGCACGCTACTAAAGCGATGCCTACAGTAATAACAATTTAAGAGTCTTACACACGCTCAGGAAAACAAGACACAGAGATTTTCTAACTCCATCACTGCAAGTGTTTTTCTATGTACACAGTAAAAAATTTTGTTTCCTAAACACTTTTTGAGAAATGCTACAACATCTATCTTGGTCATTCTTTCTTCCTTCTTCATACTTTTTATTTTTTTCTTTAAAAAAATCAGCCATTAGATTTGTATGACCTATCTAAGTGAAGGTATGTCTAATAGTTGATTTTAAAAAGAGAGGATGAAAGAAAGACTGGAGTATATGCTCTAGCATTTCTCACACACACACACACACACACACACACACACACACACATATATATATATATATATATATATATATATATATATTTTACACACACTGCTTTGCCACTCTCTTCATAACAAATTGCCTAATAATGTGGTTTTTGATACAATTTTAGTTAAAAAATAACTTCTACAAAGATTTGGTATAAACTAGGTTATTTGTGCCATTCAATAAGAGAATAAAACATCGGCCGCTTGGAACATAAAAATTGAAAAAGACGAAAACACTAGATTATTTGTTATTCTCTTTGTTAGGAAATTAATCCTATTTCCCAAGACCCGTAAGATGCGAAAAATAAGAAGAATGCGGAATAACAAAGATAAGCAATCACATACGACACAAAGATTTAAGTGGTTCGGCTTAACAAGCCTACATCCACTGACGGAGACAACCCGGAGAAAATTCACTATCAAAAGATGGAGTACAAAAATAGTAGAAAGAAAATCACTCAGATTCCAAAGCCCCAATACACCCAAATCTCACTATCACACAAGAGAGATTATTCCTAAAAAAGAATACAAAAGACAGATGTACAAACTCTTCTTTTGTTGGAACAGATGGCGGCTGATCTCTATTTTCTTCTCTCACTCTGCAGCACCCTTTTTCTTCTAATCACTTGTTTTTGGCTTCTCCAAAAACCACCAAGAAGAAAATACCCTTGTTGCCTTTGTACCTCCTCTCAAATTCTCTCTTTTTTCTCCTCCCTTTGGTGCTTCACGTTTTTGGCACACACAAATTCACTTTGTGCTTTGTTCCTTATATAGAAGCTTAACTCTCCTTTTACATGTTGGTCTAGGACTTTTACTATAAGTCAAACAAGGAGTCCAATTACACATAGGAGGACTCCAAAACCCATATGTAAAGGAGTAAACCAGTTGAACCAAGAACCTCTCCTACTTGAAGAAGGAGACAAACCATTGGGTCCCACCATGACTTTTAATTCAAGTCATACTTAACAATCTCCATCTTGACTTGAATCTCATCAAGTCTACCAAAACGTGTCTCCTCCAGATGTCTCTGCCTCAGCCCCCAAGGGCAATCACACTCCACAAGTGCCACTCAAGTCCAAGTGCCTCTTGAACTTGAGCATAGGACCTGATTTAGACATTACACCATGCCTCCTTATCTGTCCCGTCGACCGTACAGCTTTTTCCGATGACTCTTTCTTCCTATAGACCCATATGCATTCTTTAGCCTTATTTCCCTTGGGTAATTCTGCCGATTCCCAAGCTTTACCTCTCCGTAGTGACTCCACCTCTTTCGGCATACCATCTTGAACAGATGATGGATCTCCACTACTAGCTGTCAGAGCAAAAGAAACCATGTTATCAAAGCCATACCTCTTTGTTGCTTTTCGATCACGTTTCTCTTTGCCTCTTGCTAAAGAATAAGACTTTTCCCGGTGCTGTAAGTCTCTTGAAGATTCTCTGTCATCATATTCATCCGTGAGTGAACACTGTTCATCAAGCTCCACCTCCACGAATTGTTTCTCTTTCTGAACTGTACTTTCAGAAAGCTCATCTAAGTTAACAAACTCAGACTTCTTCGGTTCCTGCTCTGTAACTTCAGGTTTTGCACTTGACCCATCCTTATACATAGCACACTCATTAAAAGTCACATTCCAACTTCTAATAATCTTTCGATTTTGATCATCCCAAAATCGATAACCGAATGCCTCATCTCCATATCCAATGAAAAAACACTTACTAGATTTACCATCTAGTTTACTCATAGCATCAGACTCAACATGGACATACAAAGCACAACCAAAAACTTTCAGATGTGAAAGATTTACCTCTTTTCCACTCCAGACTTCTTCCGGTAGTCTATGGCTCAGGGGAACGGAAGGCCCCCTATTTATCAGATATGCAGCAGTGCTTATTGCATCAACCCAGAAAGTCTTTGGTAACCCAGCATGCAATCTCATACTCCTGGCATGCTCATTGAGAGTCTTGTTCATGCACTCAGCCACGCCATTCTGCTGCGGCATTCTTGGGATAGTTTTCTCTATTCTAATCCCATTCACTGCGCAAAACTGTTTAAACCCCCTATCTTCGTATTCTCCTTCATTGTCTGATCTCAAACGCTTAAGATTCAAGCCCGTTTCAGTCTCAACCATGGCCTTCCATTTTTTAAAAGTCTCAAATACATCAGATTTACTTTTCAAGAAATAAACCCATACCTTCCTGCTTGAGTCATCAATAAATGTGATGTAATACCGCGAGCCTCCAAGAGATGCCACTGGTGCGGGACCCCACAAATCCGTGTGTACCAGCTCCAGCTTTCCAAGCTTAGGTGCTTTGCCAACTTCCGCGAAACTCACCTTCTTCTGTTTCCCTAGGATGCAACCTTCACACAAATTAGACTCAACTGACTTTAACCCTGGTAGTTTCCCTTTTGACATAAGTACCTTCATCTCTTTCTCGCTCATGTGCCCAAGCCTTAGGTGCCATAGTTTTGAGTCAGCAGTCGTATCTACAACAACATCTGTATCCTTGCTGTTCGTGGTCATATAGAGAGTACCTGTCTTATGACCACGAGCTAAAATCCTAGCTCCCTTGCTGACCTTCCACTTTCCACCGTGGAAATGAATTGAATGCCCTTCCTCATCAAGCTGTCCCACTGAAATCAGATTCTTTTTCAGCTCCGGAACATGCCTGACCTTCTGCAGCTTCCATACCGAGTCACTGTGAATTCTAATGCGAACATCGCCTAGGCCCACAACATCCAGCGCCGTTCCGTCAGCCAAATACACCTTCCCGAAATCTCCACCAACATAGTTCTCGAAAATTTCTCGGATCGCTGTTGTATGAAAAGATACTCCTGAGTCTAAGACCCAAGAATCAAGGGGACTATCAACAGATAGAAGTAGGGCATCATATACTTCTTCTGTCACTACGTTTGCATAATCATTCTCAGTCTCCTTCCGCAGTTCCCTGCAATTCTTCTTGTAGTGGCCAGTCTTGCCACAGTTCCAACACTCAGGTTGTTGGCCGAATCTGAGTTTGCTTCTCCCTTTTCTGGAATTTGATCTGCCTTGACCATAGTTTCTATCTTGTCCTCCGCCCCGAGTCTCGAGGTTTAAAGCAGCACCAGAACAAGAGGCTTCACCTGCATCTATTCTTCGAACCTCTTCACTGAGAATCAAATCCCTGACGTCTTCATAGCTTAGTTTAATCTTTCTTATAGAGTTACTCACAGCCATCCTCACTGCTTCCCAGCTATTGGGCAAAGATGCCAAGACGATCAACACGCGAACCTCATCATCAAAATTAATTTCCACCGAGGATAATTGATTTGTGATGGTGTTGAACTCATTGAGATGATGTGCCACCGAAGCTCTTTCCGCCATCTTTAGGTTGAACAATTTCTTCATCAGATGCACCTTGTTGTTAGCCGAAGGCTTTTCATACATGCTTGACAAAACCTTCATTAGACCTGCTGTGGTCTTCTCCTTTACAAAGTTGTGTGCAATTGATTTTGACAATGATAACCTGATAACTGCTAGGGCTTTACGATCAAGCAGAGCCCACTCGGTATCATACATGTCGTCGGGTTGTTCTTCCAAAAGAGGTTGATGAAGATCCTTCCTATAAAGAATATCTTCAATCTGTATATTCCAAAACCCAAAATCTTTGCCGTCGAATTTCTCGATTCCCATATTTCCTTCTTCACTTGCCATCGCTCCCACTCGAACCAACAGCTTTGATACCAGTTGTTAGGAAATTAATCCTATTTCCCGAGACCCGTAAGATGCGAAAAATAAGAAGAATGCAGAATAACAAAGATAAGCAATTACATACGACACAAAAATTTAAGTGGTTCGGCTTAACAAGCCTACATCTACTGACAGAGACGACTCGGAGAAAATTCACTATCAAAAGATGGAGTACAAAAATAGTAGAAAGAAAATCACTCAGATCCCAAAGCCCCAATACACCCAAATCTCACTATCACACAAGAGAGATTATTCCTAAAAAAGAATACAAAAGACAGATATACAAACTCTTCTTTTGTTGGAACAGATGGCGGCTGATCTCTATCTTCTTCTCTCACTCTGCAACACCCTTTTTCTTCTAATCACTTGTTTTTGGCTCCTCCAAAAACCACCAAGAAGAAAACACCCTTGCTGCCTTTGTACCTCCTCTCAAATTCTCTCTTTTTTCTCCTCCCTTTGGTGCTTCACGTTTTTGGCACACACAAATTCACTTTGTGCGTTGTTCCTTATATAGAAGCTTAACTCTCCTTTTACATGTTGGTCTAGGACTTCTACTATAAGTCAAACAAGGAGTCCAATTACACATAGGAGAAAGACTCCAAAACCCATATGTAAAGGAGTAAACCGGTTGAACCAAGAACCTCTCCTACTTGAAGAAGGAAACAAACCATTGGGTCCCACCATGACTTTTAATTCAAGTCATACTTAACACTCTTCCACAGTCTTCTTCTCACTACAAAAGCCCCATTCCTCCAATTCTAATGCAGCCTCCTTCTCTTCCACTGAAAGCCCAATCCTCACCGCTAGAAATGGGAAAAGATAAAACATAGTGGGGGTGGACGCACCTTCTTTTCAAATTACATCTGTGGTAGTGAGATATATATGTGGTAAAAACAAATGCAGGTACAGGAGCCTTGGAAACATATTTTTCACGTTGTTATAGATAGGATATATGAATCTTGCAGTAATGAATGTCTGGTTTAATTAAGATGAGGCTCATATGGAAGGAGGTGCCCACATAGAGGTGAAGAAGATTGAGGATTATACTTTCTTGAATTCTTCATACGTAAACAGTGTTGAGGCAACATGAAGTTTAGGAAACCCAAAGTACTTGTCAATGTTGAATCACCTTTGCTTCTAGGTCACTATAAATTTTTTTATCTTTTAGTTATTGTAAATGCTCCGAATAAATTAATTAATTGGTAATTAAGTACTCAGAAGGCCTCACTGTCTAATTCCCCCGAGAATATGACCAAGAGACCTTTACTTCTCAAAATAAGAATACTAAGTAGCGAAAACATATTATATTTCTATTAACATTAATAATTACAAACATGACATTTACTAAGAATCATTACATTAATTGGAAGACTTACCATGACTTACATTAATTACAAACATGACCCATGTTGGATTTAACAATGGAGTTAGCCAATGACCTTTGATATTATGAAGAAATTTACAAAGCTATGAAATATAAAGAGAAAATAGAGAAATATGAGAAATAATTTATGGGTGGTTTGGTGTTAAACACGTACGTCCACCACTAGGATAGAGCCTAATAGGGCTATATTTTCACTTTTATTGCTTGAATATAATTGCATACAAAAGGACCTATTTATAGAATTTACAAATGATTTTTGAATATATTCAAATCCAATCTAATTATATATAGTCAAATCCATTCATATAGGATAATTCAATCTCATCCAATCCCTAAATTTAGGATAATCCAATCCTCACTTGTTATAAGGATTTCTATCATTATCAAATACTCTAACATTAAACGGGTGGACTTCGGTGAAGTTCTCTTTCAAAAAGAGCGTATGTCTAAACTCAATATACCGTTTAGATCTTAGTTTAGTCCCTACCCAAAGCGCCTAACCCAAGTCTTCCATTTGCTCACCACCTCAGGCACCAAATTAAAGTCTCACATCTAACTAATCACAAGCTACATGTATTACGGGCTATCCCATGCATGGTCTTACCAAAAAAATATCAATAAAGACCTCATCTTACCCTTAGCTAAGGCGACATATATGTGTCAACCAACTCTATGTGTTACTTAAGCATCAAGGGTCATAATGTCTCATATTTGCTTGTTACCTAAGCGCTAGAGTTAGTTGCTTTTGTGACTGAACCACCCTAAACCTGTTGACATACCTTTTCACTAATGATTATTAGCATTATCATGAGCCACACGAATAGAATAATGTGCTTCAATTAATGTTTGTTTAGATGAGATTTAATGGAATCTAATGTGGGCTTTACTAACTTTAAAAAAAAAAAAAATGTGGGTTCCAGTACTATAAGCTGTATAGAAGAAACTAAAATGGATTTGGGAAATCTCATTTTTGTAGCTATAGCTCAACAAAACTGTAAATATTTCATTAATGGTAATTAAGAGCATTAAAAGAAACTAAAATGAATTTGGAAATATCATATTACTTTGTCAATATTTTAATGATTTATTCATTAATGATAAGATTGTTACAACACTCACTTAGTTGTGTGAATTAATAGAATTTCCAAAAATGCCCGAAACTTCAATACTCATTTACTGCTCACTTATTCATCACAAAGAGTTTCAAGCTTATAAATTATGGATTTGTGTTCAACTTCTACATCAAAGGAAACTTCATCAAGTGATCACCGGCAAGAGATCGTAGCTAGAGCAATATAAGAGAATGAGGAGTGTTTTAGTGATGATTGTGTTTGTAACTATGCTTGTGCTAGTTCTAGCACAAGCTGATGACTCATCTTCGATAACACCAGCACCTTCCCCTTCAACATTTTCCCTACAACAAGACACTGGTGGCTGTGATAACTTATGCGAGTTGAGGTGTTATCTTAAGAGAGGCATCCCACAACTTTACCAATTTTGCATGCAGCTTTGTAAGCTCACTTGCCCCATCAGCGGTGGTGGCGGCAGCAGCGGTGGCGGCAGCAGTGGTCAACCAGCACCTACCCCTCCAACCCCTTCCCTATCGTCATTTGTCATCCATCATTGTACTTCTGCTTGTGTTGACTCAATTTCCACCAAGTTAGGCTTAGGTAATATACATATTTAAGGATAAGAAATGATTGGTGTCAATATTTTTTTTCATATATTTTTTTCATCTCATCTTACAAATCAACCATTAGATTTGCGGACTTATGTGGATTCTATATAAGTCAATGGTAGACCACACAAATCTAATGGTTGATCTATTGAATTTATAAGAGAATATGAGAGAATTATGGGCAAATTATTGACGCCAATCATTTATTTATTATAAATCTGCATCTTTATGTATTTGTTAGGATAGGATTTTGTAAATTTGCACATATTCTTGAATACTAATGTGTGTTTTTAATGTGGCATGCAGATGCAGAGAAAGTTAAAGGAGATTATGTGGAAACCTGCGACAACTACTGCAAGAAGAAGTACTAGCATATGCTATGAATTTACTTGTAATAAGGCCTTAGATTCTGTGGCCATGCTTTGAATATTTTCCGTTGTCTTCGGTTTCTTAGTTCTCAAGAAAAGTTGTTACCCCGAGGGCAATAATTGTCGAATGTATTCCATTTCCAATATTTATATATATATAAGATGATATTCGGATCTTATGAACCAATATTACTGGACAATCTGGGCACTGTTTGGCAAAAGCCGTTACTATTCATCTAAAAAATTTAACTCCTAACATTCTTATTTTTTACATCACATCAATCCATTTTTTTTTATTACTCTTCAAATAAAAAAAAAAAAAACTACAAAACAATTATTATTATTATTATTTTTTTTCACTTCTCCATACCAAACATTATTATTATTTTTTTCTTCATCAATCAATTTTTGCTACAGTTCTAGTTTACTAAACAGTAACTGTCGAATGCCAAATAGAGCCCTAAGATCTTAAGCAGGTGAGTTTTAAAATTTTGTGTGACTAACAAATAATTAAATGAATTCCAAAATATTAAGGAAAAACAAAATAATTAAAATGCATACTTCTGACTGGTGCTGGGGCTCTGTTCAAAACTACGTACCTTAATCCTGGCAATTTTTTTTATTTATTTTTAACGTTAACATGAAGGTTGCCAAAAG
>NC_081547.1:7738298-7767320 GCF_901000735.1 Corylus avellana | reverse complement strand
TGCTTTGAATATTTTCCGTTGTCTTCGGTTTCTTAGTTCTCAAGAAAAGTTGTTACCCCGAGGGCAATAATTGTCGAATGTATTCCATTTCCAATATTTATATATATATAAGATGATATTCGGATCTTATGAACCAATATTACTGGACAATCTGGGCACTGTTTGGCAAAAGCCGTTACTATTCATCTAAAAAATTTAACTCCTAACATTCTTATTTTTTACATCACATCAATCCATTTTTTTTTATTACTCTTCAAATAAAAAAAAAAAAAACTACAAAACAATTATTATTATTATTATTTTTTTTCACTTCTCCATACCAAACATTATTATTATTTTTTTCTTCATCAATCAATTTTTGCTACAGTTCTAGTTTACTAAACAGTAACTGTCGAATGCCAAATAGAGCCCTAAGATCTTAAGCAGGTGAGTTTTAAAATTTTGTGTGACTAACAAATAATTAAATGAATTCCAAAATATTAAGGAAAAACAAAATAATTAAAATGCATACTTCTGACTGGTGCTGGGGCTCTGTTCAAAACTACGTACCTTAATCCTGGCAATTTTTTTTATTTATTTTTAACGTTAACATGAAGGTTGCCAAAAGACTTAATTTTTTTTTTTTTTTTTTTTTTAGGGGGAAATCATTCCTATCTCATTAATTGATGAATGATACATCATAGAGCAAAAGCTAACTACAAAACAATTATTATTATTATTATTATTTTTTTTTTCACTTCTCCATACCAAACATTCTTATTTTTTTTTTCTTCATCAATCAATTTTTGCTACAGTTCCAGTCCACTAAACAGTAACTGTCGAATGCCAAATGGAGCCCTAAGATCTTAAGCAGGTGAGTTTTAAAATTTTGTGTGACTAACAAATAATTAAATGAATTCCAAAATATTAAGGAAAAACAAAATAATTAAAATGCATACTTCTGACTGGTGCTGGGGCTATGTTCAAAACTACGTACCTTAATCCTGGCAATTTTTTTTTAATTTTATTTTTAACGTTTACATAAAGGTTGCCAAAAGACTTAATTTTTTTTTTTGAGGGGGAAATCATTCCTATCTCATTAATTGATGAATGATACATCACAGAGCAAAAGCTCTTAGAAAATTATATCCGAAGCTATGAGGTTGCAAGTCATAGATAGATATATAACAATCTGACATTCAAGACCTATCTATGACATCAATATCTGCTAACTCATGACTAATCTTCAGTTGTAACAATAGATCTGTTCCTGACAGACTCAACTCAATGTATAGGTACCTCATATTTCTTGGCCTTGGGAGCAGAAAATCCGATGTCAAAACTCATCCTCCTTAGCCAAGAGAATTATGTTTACGAGCTTAATGCATATTCCTATCGTTTTCTTAATTGCTTAATAAAAACAATAAATAAAGAAATGAAAATTGAATGAACGAAGAAAAAGAAGTATCGCAACAAAACTGTAAAAAGACGCCCTGATGAAGACCAATCTATATATATATATATATATATGTGTGTGGATGAATTATACTCAAGAGTTAATTCAACCCAACATTATAACGTAGACTCATTAAGTGTTTGCCTTTCCAAGTTCTAAGTTAGATGAATCATTAAATGTGAGGTCTATCAATTTTTGAATAGCTTGAGCTTGATTACAAGAATAATTTAATAGGCAAATTATTCAAAATCATTTGATAAAGAGATTCAAATTTTGATTGTTTGACAAAATTGCTGGGGAAGAAAAAGTTTTTTAATACATGCATAACATCTCTATATTTTTCTAGTAAATCTTTTGGAGTTTGACCATCCTATTTCAGTAAAAAATGAGTCTTATGCAAGTAGTTAAATTTAATTAAATTATGCAACAATCCCCTCACATTTTTGCAGAAATTGAGGCACTAGTTTTCAATTGAGAAATGATTGGTGTCAATATTTTTCTATCTCATCGTACAAATCGACCATTAAATTTTAGAGAAATGATAAATACACAACTTTTTGGCACAACTTTGACCAAATTTTTCTCTTTTATTTTTTATTTTTTTATTTTTTATTTTTTTATTTTTTTATTTTTAAATACAATGCATAAAATACAAACTAATAATAGGAAATGTGTCAAAAAATGACCAAGTCCTCCGAATATTGGACAAAAGCCAAGAAATGGACTGCAGAAGTAGTAACCAAAGTAAAAGCGGTACAAGAAGAGGTACGAATCTTGAAAGGTCTCTCAACCATTTCTAAAGGGACAAGAACTTCAAAAGGTCTCTCAACCCTTCTTGAACTCTTGTTGGAAAGCAGCAATCACCGCCAAAAGGAGATTGTGGCACTGCCAAAATTAAACTAGATCGGCCATAGAAATTATATGAAACTAAAATGATTTGGAAATATCATATTAATTACTTTGTCAATATATTAATGATGTATTCATTGAGTAATGATATAAGGAGGACTAGAGTCATCCTAGAGTTATCCCAAATGTGATGTGGCATTTAAAATTACCATTGAAATTGAGATGACAATTATTGAATTTTGATCTATTGGTGATTTTAAATGCCACATCATATTTGAGATGATTCTAGGAAGACTTTGTCCTCCCACATTACTCGTATTCATTAATGATAAGAATGTTACAACACTCACTTAGTTGTGTGAATTAATAGAATTTCCAAAGATGCCCGAAACTTCAATACTCATTTATTGCTCACTTATTAATTACAAAGAGTTTCAAGTCTATAAATTATGGAGTTGTGTTCAACTTCTACATCAAAAAAAAATTCATCAAGTGATCATCAGCAAGAGAGTAGCTAGAGCAATAGAAGAGAATGAGGAGTGTTTTAGTGATGATGGTGTTTGTAACTATGCTTGTGCTAGTTGTAGCGCAAGTTGATGACTCTTCTTCAATAACACCAGCACCTTCCCCTTCAACCTTCTCCGTACAACAAAACATTGGTGGCTGTGATAGCTTATGCGAGTTGAGGTGTTTTCTTCAGAGAGGCATCCCACAGCTTTACCAGATTTGCATGCAGTTTTGTAAGCTCACTTGCCCCGGAGGGGGCGGTGGTCAACCAGAACAAGCACCTATTGATGCTTCTTTGAAAGCACCAGCAACGACCCTCCCAACCCTTTCCCTACCACAAGACACCGGTGGCTGTGATAGCTTATGCGAGTTGAGGTGTTTTCTTCAGAGAGGCATCCCACAGCTTTACCAGATTTGCATGCAGTTTTGTAAGCTCACTTGCCCCATCGGCGGCGGTCATCCAATACCTACCCCTCCAACCCCTTCCCTATCATCATTTGCTATCCATCATTGTACTTCTGCTTGTGCTAACTCAATTTCCACCAAGTTAGGCTCAGGTATATATACACATATTTAAGGATACAATATTATAAATTTGCATATCTTTATGTATTTGTTAGGATATATACGATTGTGTAAATTTGCACCTATTCTTGAGTACTCAAATATGTGCTTTTTATGTGGCATGCAGATGAGGAAAAAGTTAAAGGAGATTATGTGGAAAACTGCTACAACAACTGCAAGAAGAATTATTAGCATATGCTATAAATTTAGTTGTAATAAGGCCTCAGATTCTGTGACCATGCTTTGAATATTTTCCTGTTACCCCGAGGGCAATAATTGTCCAATGTATTCCATATTCCAATATTAATAAGATGATATTCGGATATTCTGAACCAATATTAACTACTGAAGAATCTAAGATCTTAAGCAGGTGAGTTTTAAAATTTTGTGTGACTAACAAATAATTAAATGGATTCCAAAATATTAAGGAAAAGCAAAATAATTAAACATGCATACGTATGACTGGTGCTAGGGCCATGTACGTTCAAAACTACGTACCTTAATCTTGGCAGTTTTTTTAAACGTTTACATAAAGGTTGCCAAGAGACTTATGGTTACGAGCTTAATGCATATTCCTATCGTTTTCTTAATTGCTTAATAAAAACAGTAAATAAAGAAATGAAAATGGAATGAACAAAGAAAAAGAAGTATAGCAACAAAACTGTAAAAAGACGCCCTGATCATGAAGACCAATCAAGCGCATGTGTGTATATATATATATCATGAATTTTACTCAAGAGTAATTAATTCAACCCAACGTTATAACATAGACTCATCATGTGTTTGCCTTTTCAAGTTTTAAGTTAGATGAATCATCAAATGTGAGATCTATCAAGTTTTGAATAGCTTGAGCTTGATCACAAGAATAGTACGTTGAATAGGCAAATTATTCTAAATCATTTGACAAGGAGATTAAAATTTTGATTGTTTGATCAAATTGCTGGGGAAGAAATTAAAAGTTTTATAATAATGAATAACATCTCTAATTTTTTTCTAATAAATCTTTTGTAAGGCATGCATACGTCAATTTTATAAAAAATATATTTCCATTGTATTGAGAAATCCACAATATAGATTACCGGGGTCCGGGATTACCTAAGCTTAGTTTTTTTGGGAAAATGAGTTTGAGATTTGGAGTTTGACCATCATATTTCAGTAAAAAATAGTCTTTACGAGCATGCAAGTAGTTAAATGTAATTAAATTATGTCACAATCCTCTCATAGTTTTCAATTGAGAAATGATTGGTATCAATATATATATATTTTAATCTTATCTTACAAATTAACAATTGAATTTATGGACTTAATTGAACTCCACATAAGTCAATGGTGAACTCTACAAATCTAATGGTTGATTAATTGAATTTGTAGAAGAATACATGAGAAATATTGGCAAATTATTGACACCACCAGAGTCATGTTGAGAGAAGATGGTAATAACCCATTTTGGAAAGAAAAATTCATTAATAGCTTACCAAACCTGTTTGCTCATAAGATTAGACAAGTCCTGAGTAATGAAAATTCCATAATTGACTATGATAGTCTCACGTATGGAAGCATAAGAAGTGCAATCCAAAAAGAATGATTAAAAATGTGTATTGACATGAAAATTAGTAAACAAGCTAGTAAGGATAAACAAAAAGTCAAATATAAAGAGAAAGAAAACAAAAAATTGATATGAGCAAATTAAAATATTTAGGGTTAATAACTTTTTTGGTACCTCGGTTTTAACGTTTTTTTTTTTTTAATTTTTTTTCCCCAAGTTTTAAAACCAAACAAATCTGGTACCTCACCTATGAAAAAAGACAAAATCAATACCTCCGTTTGTTTTCGTCAGTCCCAATTAGCGAAATTACCATGTGTTACTTCCATAATACGCCATGTGTCCTAAAAATAAAAAATAAAACAATAATAATAAAAAATAACAATTAAAAAAACAAAAATTAAAAGAAAAAGAAGTTAAAATTTTATGGGGTGGCCAAATCACTCCCAAGGCCCTTGGGGCGGTTCGACCACCCCAAAGGGCCAAAAAGAGGGTGGCTTTGGCCACCCCATACCTGCCGCAGAGGGTGGCTGAAGACACCCCATGGCCTCTAGGGGTGACCGAGCCACCCCCAAGGCCAAAGGGGGTGGTTTTGGCCACCTCCTTTTTGGCCCTTGGGGGTGGCCGAGCCACCCCAAAGCCAAAGGGGGTGGCCGGCCACCGCATAAAATTTTCTCTTTTTTTTTTTTTTTTTTTTTTAATTTTTAATTTTTACGACACGTGGGAGTGACACGTGAAAATTCTGTTAATTGGAACTGATGAAATTAATAGAGGTATTGATTTTGTCTTTTCCCATAGGCGAGGTACCAGATTTGTCTGGTTTTAAAACTTAGGAGGAAAAAATAAAAACGTTAAAACCGAGGTATCAAAAAAGTTATTAACCCTAATATTTAAAATGTGAAAAATTTGGTTATTTTGCAAATGATTGTAACGTAAAAAATACTATCAAACAGTTAAACATATCAAGTGAAGATGAAGAAAACTTAATCAGTATTTTAGAATTAAGAAATACTGATTCCAGCGAAAATGAGGACAACATTTCAGTAACCAGTTCTTCTAGTGATTTTCTCTACGATAGTGAAAATTCTAGTAAGTCTAGTTCACCGGACATCAATTTTGGTTGTAAAGATAGTTGCTGCAAAACAATCAATGTCCTTACTAAAGAGGAAGAACAAGAAGAACATTAAAAGAAACTAAAATGAATGTGGAAATATCGTATTACTTTGTCAATATTTTAATGATGTATTCATTAATGATAAGAATATTGCAACACTCACTTAAGTTGTGTGAATTAATAGAATTTACAAAGATGCCTGAAACTTCAATACTCATTTACTACTCTTTTATTCATTATAAAGAGTTGGAAAAAATATAATTTAGCCTCCCAAACTATCAGTCATTTTCATTTTAGCTCTCTAATGTTCAAAAAAGTGATAAAGTAGCCCCTCAAATTACCAAATAGTTGCAATTTGACCATTCCGTTAGTCATTACCTTCAAATAGGATGAAAAACTCAAAACTACGTCATTTTGGCAAGGTTAAGTTACTAAAATGCATTTTTGAAAAAAAAAAAATCAATTTAAAAAATGCCCCCAAAGTGACGTCGTTTTGAGAAAAAGAAAATTAAAAAATTAATTAAAAAACAAATTAAAAAATGGTTTAGGGGTGGTTCGCCGGCCACCCCCCGGCCACCCCCAAGCCTATGGGGGTGGCTGGGCGGCCAGCCCACAGGCCTGGGGTGGCTCGCCGGCCACCCCCATCTTCAATTGAGACGTAAGTCTCTCTCTAGAATTTCATTCCTCCACAAATTCAGCCATTTTTTCAACTTAATTCTCAAACTCTCTCTATTTTTCAATCCCCAAACTCTCTCTCTCTTTCTCTGATTACGCTTTTTGGTTTCTTCCCAAATTTTCTCTCTCCCTCCTCTCTCTCTCTCTGTTTTCCTATCATACAGTGACAAGCATACTAAACCCTAAAACTTAAATCACAACAAAACGTTGTGCGCGTGACAAGCATCAAGCAACATTCTAATTGTTAATAAATCACAAGGAGCGAAAACCGAATGACAGTCCATTCAACCGAATCTTCTAGAACACTCGAAGACTTTACTGTTTTCTAACATTTTCACAGCGACCAAACAACGCGTGAAGGAATCAGAAAACAAAGAGAGACAAAAGCAGTGATACGAACTTGTAGAGATTGTCGAGGAGTTCCTGGGGAGGAAGCCTGTTCTTGTGTGGAGCACCACTGGAGGACCGGTGGAGGCTGGACATGACTTTTGGATTTTGAACTCAAAGTGAAAAGAAAGAAAGAAGAAAACCCTAACTATTTGTATTCGGCGGAGGAGCTCTTCCACTTTGTGCTTTAGACTTGACCGAAGGAGCTCCAGAGGGATCGAGACAATTGGCGGAGCAGCTATATTGGTTCACCGGTTTTCAAAGGCCATGGGGTGGCTGGCGAGCCACCCCTAAACCACGTTTTTTAATTAATTTTTAATTTTTTTTTTCTCAAAACGACGTCGTGTTGGGAACATTTTTTAAATTGATTTTTTTTTTTTTTTTGTCTCAAAAGGGTATTTTAATAACTTAACCTTGCCAAAACGACGTTGTATTGAATTTTTCATCCTATTTGACTGTGATGACTAACAGAGTGGCCAAATTGCAATTGATTGGTAGTTTGAGGGGCTACTTTATTACTTTTTGAACATTAAGGGGCTAAATCGCAAATGGCTGGTAGTTTGAGGGGCTAAATTATATTTTTCCCTAAAGAGTTTCAAGTCTATAAATTATGGATTTGTGTTCAACTTCTACATCATAGAAAATTTCATCAAGTGGTCATCAGCGAGAGAATAGCTAGAGCAATAGAAGAGAATGAGGAGTGTTTTAGTGATGATTGTTTTTGTAACTATGCTTGTGCTGGTTGTAGCACAAGCTGATGACTCTTTTTCGATAACACCAGCACCTTCTCCTTCAACCTTTTTCCTTCAACAGGACATTGGTGGTTGTGATAGCTTATGCGAGTTGAGGTGTTTTCTTCAGAGAGGCATCCCGGCGCTTTACACGCTTTGCATGCAGTTTTGTAAGCTCACTTGCCCCGGAGGAGGCGGTGGTCAACTATAACAAATAGCTATTGATGCTTCTTTGAAAGCACCAGCAACTACCCCTCCAACCCTTTCCTTACAACAAGACACCGGTGGCTGTGATAGCTTATGCGAGTTGACGTGTTTTCTTAAGAGAGGCATCCCACAACTTTACCAGTTTTGCATGCAGTTTAGTAAGCTCACTTGCGGTGGCAGCGGCGGTGGTGACAGTGGCAGCAGCCGTGGTGGTCAACCAGCACCTATCCCTCCAACCCCTTCCCTATCATCATTTGCCATCCATCATTGTGCTTCTGCTTGTGTTGACTCAATTCCCACCAAGTTAGGCACAGGTAGATATACATATTTAAGGATAGAATATTATAATAAAGAAAAATTATTTGTGTCAATATTTTTCTTATCTCTTCTTACAAATCAATAATTAGATTTATAAAAAAAAATAATAAAACTCTCAAACTAACAGCCATTTGCGATAGAGCCCTGTTATTTTAACAAATAAACTAATAAAATAATTGTAAAAAAAAAAACCAAAATTTTTTGTAAAAATACAAAAAAAAAAAATAAAAAAATAAAAAAAAATCAACGGGCGAATAAAAACAATTTTTTTTTACGGAATTTGATTCCAAGGACTAAATTGTTTTTTTTTTTTTTGGAATATGTCAAGAACCTTTAATTTGATTTTACTTTCATATGACATTAAGCAATTTGTAATTTAGGTCAACTACAATGACTAATTATTTATTTATTCCCAAAAAACATTTTGTTTTGTATTTATTTTCCCATTGGTTTTTTCTAAAAAAAAAAACAATTTTTTTTTTTTACAATTATTTTATTATTTGATTTGTTAAAAGAATATGGGTATTATAGGAATATGAAAAATAAGTGGTCTTTTGAATACATTTTGGTAGTTTGATGGGCTACTTTAGTAGCTTTTGAACATTGTAGGGGTTTATCGCAAACGGCTGTTGTTAGTTTGAAGAACTTTTTATTTTTATTTTTTATATCTTTTCATAGATTTATAGACTTATGTGGACACCATATAATTTAATAATAGACCGCACAAATCTAATGATTGATCTATTGAATTTGTAAGACAATATGAGAGAAATATGGACAAATTATTGACACAAATCATTTATCCATTATAAATCTGCATCTTTATGTATTTGTTAGGATACGATTTTGTAAATTTGCACCTATTCTTGAATACTAATGTGTGTTTTTAATGTGACATGCAGACAAAGCTAAAAGGGATTATGTGGAAACCTGCTACAACAGCTGCAAGAAGAACTATTAGCATATGCTATGAATTTACTTTTAATATAAGGCCTCAGATTCTGCGACCATGCTTTGAATATTTTCCTTTTGTCTTCGGTTATTTAGTTCTCAAAAAAAGTTGTTACCCCGAGGGCAATAATTGTCCAATGTATTCCATTTTCCAATATTTATAAGATGATATTCGGATATTATGAACCAATATTAATTACTGGAGAATCTAATATAAGATCTTAAGCAAGTGAGTTTTAGAATTTTGTGTGACTAACAAATAATTAAATAATTCCAAAATATTAAGGAAAAACAAAATAATTAAACATGCATACGTATGACTGGTGCTGAGGCTATGTTCAAAACTACAACCGTTCTTGAACTCTCATTGGAAAGTAACAATAACCACCAAAAGGAGATTGTTTTGAAATAAGCACTGCTAAAACCAAACTAGATCCGTCATAGAAATTATATGAAAGTACAACTATATCCCTTGAATTAAAAACAAAAAAAAAAAACAAAAAACCAACAACAAAAAAAATTGTGTTGAGAGCTATCACCAAGCCCACCCATGGCTAAGCACTTCCCAACCATGGTCTTCGCTGTGTCTTGTAAACTCAAAGAATTTAATATTTTCCACCTTTCTGTAATCTAGCATAGGCTGATGATATATATAATGTGAAGAGTTACAATTCAAATTCAAATGTACAAATTCTTCTAAGATAATGTAATCTATCTATACAATTTCAAATATGTAATTATTCTAATCTAAAGTGTTTCAATTGCAGCTTGTTATCTTGAGTTTGTTGAGATAAGACTGGAGATTATCTTGTGAGAGTCTTTATCTTTTACACCTTCCCTCAAGCTCAGTGGGGGTGTAACAATTCTGAGCTTATCACATAGATTTGAAAACCGGATTGAGGATAAAGGCTTGGTGAAGATATCTGCAACTTGATCTTTGGATGAGTTAAACCGAACGTCTAGAGATTTTGAAGCTACCATATCCCTAACAAACTGAAAGTCAATTTCCACATGTTTGGTTCGAGCATGAAAGACCGGATTGGATGAGAGATACTTGGAGCCTATGTTGTCACACCACAAGACTGGAGGATGTGAGACAGTGATCCCCAGTTCACATAAAAGGGATTGTAGTCAAGATAATTCTGCTTCTGTGTTTGCTAGTGCCTTGTATTCAGCTTCGGTACTTGACTGAGCCAATGTTGCTTGCTTTTTACAACTCCATGAAATTAGATTCTTCCCAAGAAGACACAGTACCCTTCTGTAGACCGATGATCGTCTTGACACCCAGCCCAGTCGGCATCAGTGAATTCTTGCAGTCTATTCGATATGGACTATTGGATTTTTAAATGAAAATGAATAGTTTCCTTTTGATATCTCAATAGCCTTTTGGTAGCCTGCCAGTTGCATGAACTGTGACAATCTGTTCACTGTAAAGGCTATGTCGGGTTGGGTAATAGACAGATATTGTAGAGCACCGATTGTACTTCGGTACGGTGTGGGATCCGAAAATACCTCACCATCAAAGGTAGATAAAATAACTGAAGTAGACATTAGAGTGCAAATAGGTTTTACATCAGCCATTTTTGTTCTCTGTAAAATGTCTAGCATATAACGATGCTGAGAAAGATGAATACCATCATGTAGCCTTGCCACTTCTATGCCTAGAAAAAAATTTAACTCACCCAAATCCTTGACTGCAAGCTCAGATGCCATACTATGAAGTAAATTATCAATTTCTGAAGTAACTAAGCTAGTAATAATTATGTCGTCAACATATATAAGAACATATATAGTACAAGCAGCAGATTTATATATAAACAAATAGGTGTTTGATTTTGAAGCTCTAAATCCAAACTTTAGTAATTTATTGCTCAGTTTAGAGAACCAGGCCCTTGGTGCCTGTTTGAGACCATAGAGGGCTTTCTTAATACGACAAACATAGTTGGGAAACTAAGGGTGAGCATAACCAGGGGGTTGTAACATGTAAACTTCCTCAGATAGATTACCATGTAAAAAGGAATTTTGAATATCAATTTGCCTAAGTGACCAACCAGATGAAATTGCAATAGACAATACCAAACGTACCGTTTTTGGTTTAATTATCGGGCTATAGGTCTTTGAGTAGTCGATTCCAGCTTGTTGGTGGAATCCTTTCCCCACTAATCGGGCCTTGGAGTGATCAATTGAACCATCTGCCTTCCTTTTTATGCGTAATACCCATTTGCATCCAACTAAATTCTAGGCTGTGGAAACAGGAACTAAACACCAAGTATTATTTTGTAAGAGTGCATCAAACTCAGAATTCATAGCTGTTCTCCAATGAGGGTCCATAGATGCCTGAGTGTAGCATGTGAGTTCTATAATATTGAAAGCACTGTCAGCCATGAGAGCATGTGGAGAGGAGTATTTTGTGGATCCATTAGGAAAAAGCTTTGATTTTGTGATATTATTTTTTGCTCGTGTGAGCATAGGGAGAGTATTGATGGGTATGGGTGATTCAGATGAAGGAGAAGAAATCTGGAAATTTCCAGATTGAGGCTGTGGGTGAGCTTCGGCTATTGGTGAAGACAATGGAGACGTGTGTGTAGGGGGCACGGGTACTTGGGGCATGGGATTTCTAACGGGCTGGACAATACGACTAGAGGAGGCTTGATTGTTGGTTTGTGTAAGTGGCAGCATGTAAGAGTGTGGCGTGAGAGATGAGGATTGATGGTTAGGAGAGAAAGTTATGGGTGATGTGGGTGTGTTTGAGTATAAGGGTACAGCTAGTGTTTCACTTGATGGTGAGTTTTGGATTCTAGTTAGAGGTGCATTTCCATGTGAGTTTTGGATTCTAGTTGGAGAGATGTGTGCATGAGAGAGTGTGTCATGCGTAGGAAATGGGGATAAAATTTGTGGGATAATAGGATGAGGTGTTGGGTAGGTATGGGTATTATCCGAAGGATTTTGTGTTTCATTGGGTAAAGGAGTTTGGAGGGGAAATATGGTTTCTTCGAAAACATCTCTTGAGATGTAAAGAAGACCATTTTTAAGATTGAGACATTGATAACCCTTATGACGTATACTATAACCCAAAAAAATACACTGTACAGATGGAGGTTGCAGTTTATGAGAATTATATGGACGAAGATTTGGCCAACATGCACACCCAAAAATACGTAATAGTGTGTAATCCGGAGAAGTTCGAAATAAAATTTCACATGGAGATGAATTTTCCAAAAGAGGTGTAGGCATGCGATTAATGAGATAACACGCAGTTTGAAAAGCTTATTCCCAATATTCGAATGGAACATAGGTATGAGTGAGTAGGGCTAATCCTGTTTCGACTATGTGTTGATGTTTGCGCTCCACAACACCATTTTGTTGGTGTGTGTGTAGGCAAGAGAGACAATGAGAGATACCCAATTTTGTGAGAATTTTATTGAGGGAGCGATATTCGCTTCCCCAATCGGATTGAATGATTTTTATTTTTGAATTAAAAAATCGTTCAACATATTTTTGAAATTGCAAAAAAATAGAACAAACATCACTTTTGTGAGAGATTGGAAATAACCACGTATAACGACTATAGGCATCTAAAAAAGAAACATAGAATTTATTGCCATTTGTGGAAAACATAGGAGATGGTCCTCAAACATCAGTGTATATCAACTCAAGAGGATAATTAACACGTGTTGAGGACAAAGAAAAATGAAGCTGTCAAAAGATGATTATTGGACGAAACTGGTAAATTAAATCTAGACAAAACATTAAAACAAATGAGAAAAGCTGGATGTCTAAGTCGTGCGTGCCAATTTTGAGGAGATGTGCATTCCCCAATATGAGCAGATGCAGATTTGGGTGACACAGAAGATGAATAAGACGGGTTGGCGGATGGAGTGACACATGAAGGTGATGACTAGGAGAGACCTTGACTGGGAGCTTGTATAGCCCACGATCATTCAGGCCTTGAAGTAGAATTTTCCCCGACCTCTATTCCTTCACAAAAAAAATATCAAGGATGAAACTCAATAAAAGTATTGGCTTCACGAGTGAATTTATGAACAGACAGTAAATTTTTTGTGATGGAAGGAATATGTAAAACATTGTGCAATAGGAAAGAGGCATTATGAGAGGATAGAAGGGTGTCACCCGTGTTTTGAATGGTTAAACCAGTACCATTACCCATATGGACTAGGTCAGATCCGGGGTAGTTGATGGAGTGGTGGTTGAGATTGTGTAAGTCGGATGTGAGGTGGTGTGTGGCACCGGAATTGGGATACCAATTTTGGTCTAGGCCGCCTGATGGAGCGGAGAAGTTGGCTTGCATGAGGGGATGAGGCTTTTGGGTAGTGTTATGCTCTTCATAGCGTTGGTAGCAATGAATTGCAACATGGCCCAAACGATTACAGATCTGGCAAATAGGACGTGTGGAGGAAGATCCACGGTTGGAGGAGACACGGCCAGTTAGGAAGGAGCCACGGCCACGACCACGGTAGCCTCCACGGTTGAAGGAGGAGCCACGGCTGGAGTTGTTGTAGTAGCCCCCACAATTGCTACAACCACCACGGTGAGGTGTATTTCGGGAGGCAAGATGCACGGCTATATCTGAAACGTCCATGGCTGGTTGAGTTTGTTCAAGATGCAGCTCATGGGCCAATAGGTGACCATAAATTTCTTCAATAGAGAGGGTGTTAGCTCTTGTTGTAATAGAGGTGACAAAATAGGTGTATTCTGAACCACGTCTCGCAAGAAGATACGATTGTTTCTCAAGGTCACTGAGAGGTTTATTGACGGCTGCAAGGGCATCGATGAGAGTTTGAAACTTATGGAAATAATCAACGATGGATAGTTGGCTTTCTTCAAAGTAGCCAACTGAAAATGCAAGTTTAAAATACATGCTTTGGATTGAGATGCAAATAGGGTCTTTAATTTGGTCCAAGCTTGGTTGGACGTTTTGCAATTTGCAACATGAGATATCATCCTTTCTGATATGGCGGAGGTGAGGAAGCCGTGGATGATTTGATCTTGCATCTCCCAATGGAGACAAGCCGGATTCGTTGTAGTGGAGGAGATGTGCTCCTTCACTATGGTGATGGAGGGCTATGGGCATGGAATAGATCCATCAACATACCCAAAACGATTACCTCCTTTGAGATGTAGAATGACTTGGGGCAACCATGTTGGGTAATTGTCTTGAGTGAGTTTGTTGAGGTTGAAGTTGGAGAAGGTAACAAGTTGAGGAGGAGTGGGTTCGGCTGCCATTGATGAGCAACAGGTGAATGACATGAGGGAAAGAAAGAAAATAAATAAATAAATGTAAGAAAAAAAATTCTACGGAAGGAGATTTTGACGTTAGTCTTTTGGTAGCTCTGATACCATATAAACTCAGAGAATTTAATATTTTCCACCTTGCTGTAATCTAGCATAGGCTGATGATATATATAATATGAAGAGTTACAATTCAAATTCAAATGTACAAATTCTTTTGAGATAATGTAATCTATCTATACAATTTCAAATATGTAATTATCCTAATCTAAAGTGTTTCAATTGCAACTTGTTATCTTGAGTCTGTTGAGATAAGACTGGAGATTATCTTGTGAGAGTCTTTATCTTTTACATGTCCGACCAAAAATATGTAATGGGTCTCAATTTACAAATATTCAAAGTACGATCATGATTTTATAAAATCAAAAATTGATATTGTTGGTACAATTTTCGGTATGGTAGACCCAAGGGTAGATCAGTAATATTGAGCTAGTACTTTCATTCTTTCCTGCAAAATAACAACACTCGTTAAGAGGATGTGCCGGGTGGTGGCCGGTGCGTACCTCCTCCGATGCTTAAGTTAGTTTCTATGTAAACTCATTGTAGAGCTTAGTAAAGTATGAATCATGAGTCTGTTTCCTTAGTGAAAAAGGTTTTAATAGTGAATCGTCTTAGTGCAGCGTCGATGTCTGGTAGAGAATCTGGGATCCGGGCTTAACGGATGGAGGAGTTTATATTCTTGTTCCCTGATAGTTATAATGAAACCCTTGTCTCCATTAACACAGTTCCGAGAGTGGTGTGCAACAGATATCATAACTGGCGTGATCCCGGGAATGGCTCATAACTATCGGGATATTCAAGTGTGAGTTGTAACTGTTTTGGTGACCATGGCGTATTCGTAGAGCCAACACAGTCGATGCATGCCTTATTTGTAACGGCTATATCCAGACATTAAATGGGGGAGGTTGGTTCACAAAACTCTCGGATTGAGTAAATCAGCCTTGCTTCAGGGGACGACGTTGTATCTACGAGTCCTATATTGGATCATGCCTACGCGGCCCATGTGAAGATGCAGGGCTTTTTTGGGTTGTCCTATTTCTGGTCCATAGGCTTCGGTGATGGATTTATGTGTAATAATTACCCAAATAATTCCTTTTACTGAGATTTCGGGAGAAGAGAATTCAAGTTTTTGGTTTTCCTTGTTTCTCCTTTTTTGGCGATGGACTCTTCGATTGCTTTCTTCTGATCGGTTCCTTGTAGCCGTTAATTCTTGCGTCTTAACCATTTATGGGATCTGACATCTACGTGCCCCAGATATCCGGTGGTTGGGTGCGATCTTTGATTTTTCAAATTCTTTGTCTTTATCCGCATAAATGAGCCGTTTCCCGCCCACGTGTTCCTTTAAGAGTGGTTTGAATCCGAGTGCGAGGACTTGTGAGACAAGAGTTGGTCAATGGTGGTGTTCTTTGCTGCGTCTTTTGAAAGGAAGGACGGATCAAGTCTTTTTTGTTTTGGGATGTGATTGCAGGCTCATGATGGCTTGGCATTAAATGCTCTATTGCTTCATCCGAGATTTTTTGCTTTATAAAGGTTCCCCTCTCCTTCTTCTTTCCTCACAGCCTCAACCCTTCTGAAATCTTTCCCTTTGAAATTCTATACATACTTCATTTTTTCGGCGTCAAGTCTTCATCTTGTCAACCTCAACTTTCCAAGATCGAAGCTGCCGACGAACAATCATCAGAAATTCCTTTGGTTCGGCGATGAGGGGGTTCGTCTGGCTGGGTCCGCCCATTTGGTGGGGGGTTTTCTTCTGGTACAGGGGTGTCTCTACGCTTGGAATACCCTCGCAAGCAGAGGTCCTGCTTTTCAATGTTTGACGAGAAGGTACTCAGGCATAATTATAGATTCCTCCTTTGGTTTCTCTACATTTTGCCGTTGGATTTCTTCACCAACACTGCGTTTGCCAACCAAGTAGTGTTTTGGACTTCTTTGATGAATCCAGCCTCACACAACTTCTTGACTTCCTCGCGGCGGCCTTGCTCTTCTCGGCCTATTATACTCTTCGTCTCTGCTGTATTGGCCTGAAACTGGGATCGACATTTAACTTGTGCACCATTACTGAAGGCGATATGCCCGGCATATCCTCATGACTCCAGGCGAACATATCACAATTCTCGCGAAGGAAAGATATGAGCTTTTCTCTCACAATCGAGTCCAGCTAGGATCCGACTCTAATAACCCTTTTTGGCACGCCAACCAAGAATTCTTACAGATCCTCGACCGGTTTGCCGCCCTTTAATTGCTATATGTCCTCCTTACTGCCACTTTCCTAGGTCGGGGTCTTAGGACACTCCTTCATGGAGATGTTGTAGCTTTGTCAGGAGGCTTGTTGATCGCCCCTTACTTCTTCGAGTCCATTGTCCGTTGGGAACTTCATCTTGAGATGCGGAGTTGACGTGATGGCCCTCAGTTCGTTGAGAGACGTTCTTTCAATGATGGCATTGTAAATTGATGGTCGGTCGACCAACAAAAAAGCACCATCATTAATGCCTGCCTCAGATACGATCTAACCATGGCTGATAGTTCAATCGATCTGACCGGTTGTACTTGTTCCCCTATGAATCCCATCAAGTGGTAGCTGGTTGGTACGACCCTCTCCTATCCCAGGTTCAACTTCTTAAACGCAGACCAATACAAGATGTCTGCCGAGCTTCCATTATCCACCAGGATGCGATGGACGTTGTAGTTCACCACTGTCAATGTGACAATCAGGGCATCCATGTGCAGAAACGATATGCATGCGTAGTCGTTGTCAGAGAAACCGATGAGCATCGCGTTTGTCCTGGACTGCTTCATCGGCCTCCCTATAGTGTAGATTTCATGGGAGCTCCCCACCTGTTGGGCGTACGCCTTCCTTGCCCTTCCTGACTCACCTCCTCCATCAAATCCACCTAGTATGATGCAGATTTCTAAAATATTTGCTCCATTTTAAGGCTCTCGGGTTGGGCGAGCATGCTCTCTTCTGGGCTCTTTGTGGCTTCCTTTGTTCTTCTGAGGATATCTGTCCCTATTTCTGTGATTAGGGCCTCTACTTTGATGACGTTCCTGTTGTCGGAGATCCCGTGGGTCACGGTAATTCACCTCTCGGACGTAGTTTTCCCTGGGAGGGGTTACTTTTCTTTAATCTCCCAAGAATCGGACAAGCTTACCATTCTTGATAAAATTTTCAATGAGGTGCCTCAAAGCTATGTAGCCCTCTGTGTAGTGACCATTAGCTTTGTGGAACTCACAGTAGTGATTTGAGTTCTGCCTCTGTGGAACCTTCGGCATTCTTGGGGGTTTCTCATATTCTGGGTCCCTTTTAACCTCCATTAAGACTTCGAAAATGTTGGCGTTGAGCAGAGTGAAGTTGTAGTCTTTGAACTTCTTCTTAAAAGGTCCCGGATCATCTAACCTCTGAAGGTCTTTCTTCTTTTTATCTTCAAATTTCTTAGACAACTTCCGAGCTGACTTCATTGCCTTTAAAGTCTCCTCCTCATTGATGAATTCTTCCACCTTATCTAATTGCTTATGGAGGTTGCTCGGTTGTCTCCTTGCAATTTTTCTTGCCACTGGTTCATCAGGTGAGATGCCATTATAGATAGCAAAAAATATCACACAATCGTTAGGATCCTCTACCTTTAGTTTCACGGCATTGAACTGGACCATAAACTCCTTCAAGCTTTTCCTTTCCTATTGGTGAAGCGTCAGAAGGTACCCAAAAGGCTTTTTCCTTTCTCTAGATCCCAAAAAATGAGTTAAGAAGATCCGAGCAAGATCTTCACCTTGGAGTTGGGCATCCTACGAAACCATTCCCTGGCGTTTCCCAAGAGTGTGGTGGGGAAAGCTCTGCATGCAATTTCGTCGGGTGTGGCGTACAGTGCCAGATGCGTCCAGTAGTTTTCTAGGTGCTCGGTTAAGACTCTGACCCCGCTGTAGTTTGGGATTTGGGGCGCTTTCAACTTGTGGGGGAGTGGATGGTCAATCACCTACTTGGTGAAGGGCATTTTTGTCCGGGTGAAAAGTTTGCTCATCACAACAGCTTTGTGTTTTTCCTTCTTCTCCATGGCCTCAAGTTTCATCTTTAGCGTTGCTAAGGCTTTGTCTACCTCACTTTGTGGGGCAGCTGCAGATTGATTATGGTCTTCGGTTGTTGGTTGATTTCTTCTAGGTTTTGCCATTTTTCTGGAGTTTTTGTCTCTACAGGCGTTTTCTCGAGCATTGCACTTCGTGTGACCGTTTTTGCCTTGGTCGTTATTATGCTGGTGATGACGACTATCACCCTGGTGGCTGGGAGCATCAGAATGATGGCTGTGATTTTGTTGCTCCTCCGAATGCCCATTTCGTTTTATTTTTGATTGTGATTGCGTGGGGAAGTGGAGGTGCAGGTCCTCCCTTTGTTGGACTAGAAGCACTATTTGTGCTTCAAGGGATGCGATACGCTCCTTTTCCAGAGTTCTGGTGCACTAACGGTGGCCGTTGATTGGCTTGGGCTACTGATTCCTCACGACGGGCTTGGCTTCTAGATCTTGTGTTCACTATAACTGCGGATTTTATTTCGTAAGAACAAAAAAGATACTGTTCCCACAAATGGTGCCAAACTGTTAGTGCAGTTTCCGGTGTGGTGGACCCAAGGGTAGATTGGTAATATTGAGCTAGTACTTTCCTTCTTTCCTACAAAATAAAAAACACTTGTTAAGAGGATGCGCCGGGTGGTGGCTGCTTGGCTGGTGTTTACCTCCTCCGATGCTTAAGTCAGTGGCTGTGTAAACTCAGTGTAGAGCTTAGTAGAGTATGAATCATGTGTCTATTTCCTTAGCGAAAAAGGTTTTTATAGTGAATCGTCTTGGTACAGCATTGATGACCGGGCGGAGAATTTGGGATCTGGGCGCAACGGACGGAGTTAATATTCTTGTTCCCTGATAGTTATAAAGAAACTGCTGTTGACATTAACACGGTTTCGAGAGTGGTGCGCAATGGATATCATAACTAGCGTGATCTTGGGAATGGCGCATAATTGTTGGGATATTCAAGTGCGAGTTGTAACTGTTTTGGTGACCATGGCGTATTCGTAGAGCCAACATAATTGGTGCTTGCCTTATTCGTAACGGCTGTATCCAGACATTAAATGGGGGAGGTCGGTTCACAAAACCCTTGGATTGAGTAAATCAGCCTTGCTTCAGGGGACGATGTCGTATGTGCGAGTCCCATATTGGATTGTGCCTATGTGGCCCATGTGAATATGCGGGGCTTTTTCGGGTTGTCGGGTTTCTAGTCCATGGGCTTCGGTGGTGGATTTATGTGTAACAGATATCTTTAATTAATTGGTAGAGTATATTTGGATTATCCTAAACTTAGGGATTTGATGAGATTAAATTACCCTAAAGGAAGGGATTTGATTCAGATTAGATTAGATTTAAATAAATTCAAATCCTTTGTAAGCAAGTGCTGAAATTGTTTTGAGTTTTCTCTCTAGCTAAGTCCTAGAGGAGAAGGAACAGTGTTTCATGATTTTCTGAAATCGTGGAAGGATATTTCGTCTTACAACAATGGTGGATGAGTTATCGAAACTATGGGATTCTTTGTCTTTGTCGGAGGGAGAAGGCGCTGAGGTGGACATTCAGGCGACTGATGTCCAAGGAGCTTTTGCAAGGGGGAACTCTTGTATAGTGGGTAAACTGGTGACAGACAGAATTGTGAGCAAAGAAACTGTCAAAACGACGCTATTGCGTTGGTAGCGATTGTCTGGATCTCTTTCATTCAAAGTTCTTGGTGATAATCTCTTCCTGATTGAATTTGAATTCGTCAGCGACAAAGGAAGGGTTCTAAAAGGAAGGCCATGGGTTTTCGAAGGGAGTCTTTTTCTGGTTGAGGATTTTGATGGGCACTCCTCACCATTAAATCTCAATTTTAAAAAAGTCTCCTTCTGGGTGCGGATGTTAAATCTCCCACTGGCCTGCATGGGGAGGGAGGTGGGACAAAAACTTGGAGCGTCTGTGGGTTTGGTGGAGGAAGTGGATACTGATTCAGATGGAATTGGATGGGGAGAGTCGCTTCGTGTGAAGATCTTGATAGATTGAACACAACCTCTCCCAAGGGGTAGGAAGATGAAGTTTGAAGGAAAATCAATTTTGATTGGTTTTCAATATGAAAAACTTCCCAAGTTCTGCTTCCACTGCGGAGTGATCATACATGGAAAGGAAGGATGTTCGAAGAGGAGTGATCTCAGAAACCAGGATGCCATACCTTAGTATGGACTATGGATGAGAGCTCCTTCCCCAACCAGAAGAACTGAACGGATCTTTGGCAGGAATTCGGTCAACAGAGGTACCACAAGCAATGACCCACACACAGCCGATAGAGCCCCACGACACCATGACCGGGATTCTAGAACGGGATTTGGCCGGAAGACAAACAGAGCTGACTCCGGCAAAGGCGAGGAACATGGAGGAGTATTTAGGGAAAGTCAAAGAAAATATTCAAAAAACGGTGAAGGAGGGGAATCAGGCATAAATGGGGGGATTAATGGGAGGGATTTCCATATAGACAATCGCACCAACAAGGAAGGGAAAGCTGGAGACATTACTTGGGAGCAGCTGTCAAAAAATCATGATAACTCGTGGACCAGCAATGAAGAAGTGGTAGTGCCACAAGGGATTAAAAATTTGAATAAAGATCTCTTTCCAAAGGGGCAGAACTTCTCGAGAGAAGTGACTAGAAGGTCTATTGACGATCGGGAGAGCCCAAGCCCAGGGCCCACGGGATTAGGAGGAGTTTTCTCTAGTCCTGGGGGATCCTTTTCAGGCCCAATACTGGCTGATGTAGAAAAAACGATGAAAGAAAAAAATGTGGGAGCCATGCCGGGAAAAGACAAGGAGATAACTGGTTCTGGAATAACTATGGTGCCATGGAAGAGGAAGTTTAATGCAGAAGAGCAGGAGGGGATACCCTCCCTGGCAGGAAACCGTAAGAAAAGGGGCCTTGGAGAAGCAGCAAAAGAAAATGGGCATGTCAAGAAGCACTGTCAACACAGTAGTGGGACTAATTCCTCAAATGGATCGGGATTGGCGGAGGCTGGTGTCTAGCCCCGCCGACCGCAATGATCGTACTCAGCTGGAACTGTCGAGGGCTTGGGAACCCTCGCACAGTTTATGACCTTCGGCGGATGGTGAAGGTAAAGCGGCCCAATTTGGTTTTCCTTATGGAAACCAAGTTACGACATAATAAAATGGAGAGTATTCGGATGAAGCTGGGATTTGATAATGTGTTTGTGGTGGATTGTGTAGGACGGAGTGGGGGAATGGCCTTGTTTTGGGGGAACGGTTGCGGGGTTGAAATTCAAAATTTTAGCCATCGACATATCAACCCAGTCATTCATAGCAACACTTATGGTTTGGATTGGAAATTCACTGGCTTTTACGGGCACCGAAAGGCGGCGAAGCGTCATGAGGCATGGGAGCTTTTGAAATTCTTGGCTCGAATGAATCCCAAACCTTGGATGTGTATAGGCGATTTTAATGAAGTGGTTACGGCTTCGAAAAAATGGGGTGGGAACCCGCGTCAAGGGGGCCTTTTGCAAGCCTTCCAAAATACCTTAGAGGAGTGTGAGGTGACAGATTTAGGCTACTGTGGTCCAAAATTCACTTGGACCAATTGCTAGGATGGAGTGGGGCTTATCAAGGAGAGACTTGACCGGGTTTTGGCCAACCATGACTGGAGGATTTTATTTCCGGAAGCTGTGAATCATGTGAGTACAACCACCAACTCAGATCATGCCCCCCTTTTTCTTCACCTCTTAAGATCACAGCAAATAGTCAAGAAAAATTTCAGTTTTCGCTATGAAGCATGTTAGGCGTTAGAGGCGGGCTGTAAGGAGGTTCTTGATAGCTCTTGGAAGCAGCAGTACCCATGGGGAGGCAAATAGGAAAAACTGGAATTCAAACTCAATAGGTGTGTACGGGAGTTGACCCAATGGAAAAAGAAGCTTAAAGACAGCACTAAAGAGGAAATTCAAAAAGCGCAAAAACAGCTTGTTGAGCTGCAGGCGAGGGAGGACCCGGGGGCTATAACAGAAATCAAGAAGGCCCAGTTGACACTTCAAGGGCTGCTGGACAGAGAAGAGATGTGGTGGAAGCAAAGGGCGAAGGAGGATTGGCTTAAGTATGGGGACCGCAATACCAAGTATTATCATACTTGTGTTAATGCAAAGCGCAGGCGAAACCATATAGAGCTCATTAAGGATGAAAGTGGTCTGGACAGGAGCACACCTGATGAGGTAGGGGAGGCTTTTGTGCAATATTTTTCCAATTTATTCTCAAGTGGACCAATTGGAGACCTCAGCCCGTGTATCCAGCCCCTGGGTAGTCGAGTTTCACCAGAAATGAATCTTGAACTCACTAAGCCTTTCACAACAGCTGAAATAACAAGTGCCCTTTTCCACATGGCGCCCCTAAAAGCACCGGGTCCGGATGGATTCAGCGCATGTTTTTTTCAGAAAAATTGGTCCATTATGGGAGATGAGGTATGTAGTGCTATTCTGGATATTATTAACTCAAGGAATATGCCTATTGACTTGAATTTGACCCATATCGCTTTAATTCCTAAATCCAAAAATCCGGTGAGTGTAATGGAATTTAGACCCATAAGTTTATGTAATGTCTTATATAAACTTATTTCCAAGGTCTTAGCCAATAGACTCAAAACGGATTTTACCTCTCATCGTTGATCAATCTCAAAGTGCTTTCATTCCGGGAAGGCTTATCTCGGATAATGTCCTTGCGGCTTATGAAACATTACACACGATGAATACGGGTATGTGGGGGAGGAAGGGATATATGGCCATAAAGCTCGACATGAGCAAGGCCTATGACCGGGTAGAGTGGAGATTTTTGGAGGCGGTTATGCGAAGGCTGGGTTTTGACGAACAATGGATCTCCCTCACCATGATGTGTGTTAAATCGGTTCGGTACTCTGTTATTGTTAGTGGTTCTCCTTATGGGCTGATTACTCCTTCTAGGGGTTTACGCCAAGGAGACCCTATTTCGCCTTATCTTTTTATTATATGTGCAGAGGCATTGAGTTCCATGTTGTATCAAGCACGAAGGGAAGGGATACTAACTGGAGTGCCCACTTCAAAGCAGGGTCCGGAGTTGAGCCATCTTTTCTTTGCAGATGACAGCCTTCTTTTTTGCAGAGCCACTTTGTCCCAATGGAATCATTTGTACCTTCTCTTGCACCGATACGAGATGGCGTCTGGCCAAAAGATGAATACCAATAAAACGGGCATTTTCTTCAGCAAAAACGTTTCCAATGAAGTAAAGGAATTAATTCAGGGAGTAGCAGGGGTGTCATCTACCCAATGCTATGAGACTTATTTGGGATTGCCAGCCCTCGTGGGACATTCACGAACAACAGCTTTCAAGAGTATTAGGGACCGAGTTTGGAAACGCTTACAAGATTGGAAGCTCCAATTCTTATCTCAAGCAGGGAAGGAAATCTTGTTGAAGGCGGTGATCCAAGCTATCCCTACATATTGCATGAGTATTTTCAAACTCCCAAAATCCTTATGCAATGACATCAACTCTTTGATGAAAAAGTTTTTTTGGGGTCATAAGGAGAAGGAGCATAGAGTACACTGGATGAGCTGGGATAAATTGGGTCTCTCAAAAGCATGTGGGGGGATGGGTTTCTGAGAAATTTCTAGCTTCAATAAAGCTCTTTTGTCGAAGCAAATTTGGAGAATGTGGAAAACGCCCGATAGCCTAATAGCAAGGATTATTAAAGCCAAGTATCATCCCGAGTGTTCGGTGCTTGAGGCCCAGCTAGGGAAAAAACCTTCTTTTGCATGGAGGAGTATCCAAGGTGCTAGCGATCTAATTCGTGAAGGTTTGATTTGGAGAATTGGGAATGGGACCTCTGTGCGAATTTGGGCAGACCGCTGGATCCCACTCTCCACCACTTTCAAAGTACAGTCACCTCCCAAGTTGCTTGATCCTGCTGCTACTGTTGATAAACTTATAGATGCAGATATGAGATGGTGGAACCAGCCACTATTGCAACAAATTTTTTCAAAAGAGGAGAGTGAAGCTATCCTGACTCTTCCAATTAGTCACTCAAGTCAGAAGGACAAACTGATCTGGAGAGCAACGGTTGGCGGGGTGTTTTCGGTGAAAAGTGCGTATCACCTCCAGCAAGAACGTGTGCTGGCTGAAAAGGCAGAAGGATCTTCTCGTTCTCAAAGTCGTAACTTCTGGCGCACTTTGTGGAAGCTTAATATACCAAATGCGGAGAAGCACTTTTTGTGGCGTGCATGTCACGATATTTTACCAACACGGGCTAACCTTTCTGGGCGCAAAATTATTCTGGACATGGGGTGCCCAATCTGTGAACTTGAGGCTGAAACCACTTTTCATATTTTGTGGCAATGTCCTTCAGCAAGGGATGTTTGGAGTGTTGGGCATGCAATTTTTCAGAAGAGCTCTTACTCTGGCCCATCATTCATGCAGGTAGTGGAGGAGCTGTATCAAAAGTGTTCCCCTTTGGTTTTTCATCAATTTGTGGCCATTGCTAGAAGGATTTGGCATAGAAGGAACAAGGTCATTTATGGAGGATCCTTTATACATCCCTATACTGTGATGTAGCAAGCTATTCGGGATGTGGAGGATTTTCACAGTCTAGAGGCAGCCCAAAGCAGTGTAAGTCCCCCATCTGGTGTTGTTCCGAGTCCTATCTGGAAGGCACCTTCCCCAGGTTGGTATAAGGTGAACTGGGATGCAGGGGTTGACAGGAAAATTGGGAGGTTGGGATTAGGGGCAGTTATAAGGGACCATCAGGGGAATTTGTGTGCGGCAAAGAGTATGACGCGGTCAGGTTATGTGGATCCTATAGCTGCGGAAGCTTGGGCGGCATTGATGGCTATCCACCTGTGCATAGGAGCCGGGATTCAGAAACTTGTGTTGGAAAGTGATGCAAAGGTGCTGGTGGACTCTGTAAACTCAAAGGAACCTGATGACAGTAACCGAGGTCACTTGGTGGCTGATATCCAGATCGCTTTAGCAGGATTTGTTGCTGGAAGCTCGTTTTTGTTCCACGTGAAGCTAATCGGGTTGCTCATGTTTTAGCGAAACAGGCGGTGCACGAACAAATGGATATGGTTTGGTGTTCTGATCCTCCAGATTGTATTCGGACTATTCTTGAGGCAGAGCGTAATGTTCTGTGCTCTCAGATATTGCCTTAATAATATCACACTGAGCTTTTATTCAAAAAAAAAAAAAAAAAATCCTTTGTAAGCTCTATACACAAGCAAACCAATCAATAAGAGTACAATGGAGACCTATAGGACTTTACCCTAGTGGTAAAAGTAATAAATTTCTAACACCGAACTACTCGTAAAATCATGTCTCTGTTTATTTATTCCTGTAATCTCCTTTATATTTATGAATTTCTTCATTAATGTTACAAGGTGCGAAAACACTAAGATCGTGACATAATTTTCATTAGAGAAATGATAAAACTCATTTTTCATCCCATCTTTCACCTATCTTTGTATTGTGGACGGGTAAATCTACCATTGAATTTGCAAAAGAAATAGATAGCTGGGAGACGAAATAGAGAATGATGTGTAACATGACTCAATTTATTGCCTATTTCAGTCTCGTGATCTCAAATTCGTCATGAAAATAGGCACAATCACTGGCTTCAAAACTCTTTCCTCTCTATTTATCTAAAACTTCACAAAAACCAAAAGCTCATTGACTTCAAGCTTCAATATCTCAAGTTCATGCTATCAAACTAGCTTTCTCATTTTCATCATCAATATTTGTCTAATAATGTAGTATAGAATGTGAGACATGTCTCAATTAGGAGATTTAAGGTGACTCACATGTCACATAAGAGCTTTAATTTAATTTAATAATTATGATATTGTGGGTGCTAGAGACGAATAAGTGAATAACTACAAGAATAATTGTCCATTCCAGTTAGGATTTTAGTGGAAGTTAATTGAAACTATATTCTTTAATGGAAGAGATATAATAATAATAATAATAATAATAAAGTTAAATGTAGACTCTATATATAGCTTATCACAAAACAACCACAACTCAATCTTCTCTAGCAACTTTGGTGACAGCTCAACTAAATTTGATTTTATGTCAAAGAATTGAGTATAACTTAAGTAGATAATTTTAAGCCATGATATGGGTTTAAGGTTATTTTAATTAATGTGTTTTTCAAATTCTCATAGAGAATTATCATTTCATAGAACTCTTGCAACATCTTCATTGGATATTTAATTTGCTAAATGCCATAAGGTTAATTAGAGCACTCAACTAGTTGTGTAGAGATTAATTAATGGAATTTCTATAGATGGCCAAAACTTGAATGCTCATTTATGCCCACTCATTCATGACAAAATGTTCCAAGTCTATAAATCATGATGTTGTACTCAACTTCTAAATCATTATAGTTTCAATAGAGAGAGAGAGATTTTGGAGTGATTGAAAGAATTAAGATGAGGAGAGTTACAGTGATGATGATGGTGCTAATCATGCTTGTGCTTGTTGTGGCACAAGATGCTAATCCTCCCCCTCCGCCAGCACCACCAGCGCCACAAGAACCTAAACGTCAATGTGTTCCAAAGTGTGCTGCTAAGTGCCTTCTTCAAAAGAGGAAGAATCGTTGGCAATATCTGCTTTGCTTTGATCGTTGTATGCTAAAATGCAGGATTTCTCTTCAAGATGTCGTTTATAATTGCACCTTTGGTTGTGCACAATCAATGCCCACCAATTTCGGCTCAGGTATATATATTTAGAAAATATTGGCTCCCATATCTATAAATTTTTCTCTATTATCAAATGATATTCATTCTGTGTTTTATATTTGGCAGATGCAGATCATAAAGTGGAAGCTTAAGTGGAAACTTGCTACAACAATTGCAAGAAGAATTATTAATTAGCATGTATTTGCAATAAAACAAAGAAGAGTGAAATTCATATAAAGACCAGTTTATGATTTCAATAATATTGTGGGGGCTGTATTTTCTTATTATCTTTGGTTATTTAGTTATAACGCAACTTGTAACCTTTGAGGACAAGCATTGTCTAATAAATCTTTTTGGACCTTTATAATATGACATTATGAATTTGAAGTGGGAAATATTTGCAATTTTGGAATTGATTATAAGGTAATTATGGCTAACAAATAATTAATTGAGACCAACTTATTTATCCATCCACAAAATACTAGTCGTTGAAGCCCCAAGCATTTGGACATTAAAAAATTGAATCGATATTTTCATGGAGGATCGTGAAAATTTACATGTGAAATTGATCATATATAGTGAGTAAGGTACCTATTAAGACATGCAAAGGGGCCCATATTGTGTGTGGATGAATTATAATCAAGGGTTCAACCCAACGTTATAATTATAACGTAGACTCATCAAGTGTTTGCCTTTCGGAGTTCTAAGTTAAATGAATCATCAAATGTGAGGTCTATCAATTTTTGAATAGCTTGAGCTTGTTTACAAGAATAGTTGAATAGCCAAATTATTCAAAAAAGAGAATAAAATTTTGATTGTCTGATCAAATTGTTGGGGGAAGAAAAAGCTTTTAAATACATAAAATCTCTGAATTTTTTCCAGCAAATCTTTTGTAAGGCATACATCAATTTTATAAAACATATATCCACTGTATTCATAAATCCACAGTATAGATTATCGGGATTACCTAAGCTTGGTTTTTTTCTTTGGGAAAATGAGTTTGAGATTTGGAGTTTGATCGACCATTATATTTAGGTAGAAAACAAATCTTTACAAGCTTGCAAGTAGTTAAATTTAATGAAAATATGTCACAATCTCCTCATATTTTTACTAGTTTTCAATTTCATGAAATCAAACCCGTGAGTATTTTTTGCGGCCATTCATGAGTAATTTCATAAATCTAGGCGGCCATTAGTATTTTCTGCAAAATAAATAATAGAAACTTAGGGCTAGACTCAAAAGGCCAAAAAATGAAATACAAAGCATACAATACAAACAAATAATAAAAAAATTGGTATAAAAAAAAGACCCAGTCCTCTGTATCATGAACAAAGTCAAGAAATGAGCCGCTAACGCAGAAACTAAAGCAAAAGGGGTATGGAAAGAGTCACGAATCTCGAACGTCCCTCAACTCTTCATGATGAGGCACGAACTTCAAAAAGTCTTTCAATCATTCCCAAACTCTCACTGGAAAGCAGGAGCAACTGCTAAAATGATTTTTTTTTTTTTTTTTTGACATATTCACATAGGAGGGGGAGGAAGATTCGAATTAGAGACCTTCACTTCATGGAATATGGTCTGTAGCCATTTGAGCTATCTCTTAGGGACACAAAAAAAAAAAAATCGAAAAAGAGGCATTATCAAAACTGAACTAGATCCGTAGGAAAAACTGTATGAAAAACAACTATATCC
>NC_081547.1:7724908-7738198 GCF_901000735.1 Corylus avellana | reverse complement strand
GGCCTTGCTCTTCTCGGCCTATTATACTCTTCGTCTCTGCTGTATTGGCCTGAAACTGGGATCGACATTTAACTTGTGCACCATTACTGAAGGCGATATGCCCGGCATATCCTCATGACTCCAGGCGAACATATCACAATTCTCGCGAAGGAAAGATATGAGCTTTTCTCTCACAATCGAGTCCAGCTAGGATCCGACTCTAATAACCCTTTTTGGCACGCCAACCAAGAATTCTTACAGATCCTCGACCGGTTTGCCGCCCTTTAATTGCTATATGTCCTCCTTACTGCCACTTTCCTAGGTCGGGGTCTTAGGACACTCCTTCATGGAGATGTTGTAGCTTTGTCAGGAGGCTTGTTGATCGCCCCTTACTTCTTCGAGTCCATGGTCCGTTGGGAATTTCATCTTGAGATGCGGAGTTGACGTGATGGCCCTCAGTTCGTTGAGAGACGTTCTTCCGATGATGGCGTTGTAAATTGATGGTCAGTCGACCAACAAAAAAGCACCATCATTGATGCCTGCCTCAGATACGATCTAACCATGGCTGATAGTTCAATCGATCTGACCGGTTGTACTTGTTCCCCTGTGAATCCCATCAAGTGGTATCTGGTTGGTACGACCCTCTCCTATCCCAAGTTCAACTTCTTAAACGCAAACCAATACAAGATGTCTGCCGAGCTTCCATTATCCACCAGGATGCGATGGACGTTGTAGTTCACCACTGTCAATGTGACAATCAGGGCATCCATGTGAAGAAACGATATGCATGCGTAGTCGTTGTCAGAGAAACCGATCAGCATCGCGTTTGTCCTGGACTGCTTCATCGACCTCCCTATAGTGTAGATTTCATGGGAGCTCCCCACCTGTTGGGCGTACGCCTTCCTTGCCCTTCCTGACTCACCTCCTCCATCAAATCCACCTATTATGATGCAGATTTCTGGAATATTTGCTCCATTTTAAGGCTCTCGGGTTGGGCGAGCGTGCTCTCTTCTGGGCTCTTTGTGGCTTCCTTTGTTCTTCTGAGGATATCTGTCCCTATTTCTGTGATTAGGGCCTCTACTTTGGTGACGTTCCTGTTGTCGGAGATCCCGTGGGTCACGGTAATTCACCTCTCGGACGTAGTTTTCCCTGGGAGGGGTTGCTTTTCTTTAATCTCCCAAGAATCGGACAAGCTTACCATTCTTGATAAAATTTTCAATGAGGTGCCTCAAAGCTATGTAGCCCTCTGTGTAGTGACCATTAGCTTTGTGGAACTCACAGTAGCGATTTGAGTTCTGCCTCTGTGGAACCTTCGGCATTCTTGGGGGTTTCTCATATTCTAGGTCCCTTTTAACCTCCATTAAGACTTCGAAAATGATGGCGTTGAGCAGAGTGAAGTTGTAGCCTTTGAACTTCTTCTTAAAAGGTCCCGGATCATCTAACCTCTGAAGGTCTTTCTTCTTTTTATCTTCAAATTTTTTAGGCAACTTCCGAGCTGACTTCATTGCCTTTAAAGTCTCCTTCTCATTGATGAATTCTTCCACCTTATCTAATTGCTTGTGGAGGTTGCTCGGTTGTCTCCTTGCAATTTTTCTTGCCACTGGTTCATCAGGTGAGATGCCATTATAGATAGCAAAAAATATCACACAATCGTTAGGATCCTCTACCTTTAGTTTCACGGCATTGAACTGGACCATAAACTCCTTCAAGCTTTCCCTTTCCTGTTGGTGAAGCGTCAGAAGGTACCCAGAAGGCTTCTTCCTTTCTCTAGATCCCAAAAAGTGGGTTAAGAAGATCCGAGCAAGATCTTCACCTTGGAGTTGGGCATCCTACGAAACCATTCCCTGGCGTTTCCCAAGAGTGTGGTGGGGAAAGCTCTGCATGCAATTTCGTCGGGTGTGGCGTACAGTGCCAGATGCGTCCAGTAGTTTTCTAGGTGCTCGGTTAAGACTCTGACCCCGCTGTAGTTTGGGATTTGGGGCGCTTTCAACTTGTGGGGGAGTGGATGGTCAATCACCTACTTGGTGAAGGGCATTTTTGTCCCGGTGAAAAGTTTGCTCATCACAACAGCTTTGTGTTTTTCCTTCTTCTTCATGGCTTCAAGTTTCATCTTTAGCTTGCTAAGGCTTTGTCTACCTCACTTTGTGGGGCAGCTGCAGATTGATTATGGTCTTCGGTTGTTGGTTGATTTCTTCTAGGTTTTGCCATTTTTCTGGAGTTTTTGTCTCTACAGGCATTTTCCCGAGCATTGCACTTCGTGTGACCGTTTTTGCCTTGGTCGTTATTATGCTGGTGATGACGACTATCACCCTGGTGGTTGGGAGCATCAGAATGATGGCTGTGATTTTTGTTGCTCCTCCGAATGCCCATTTCGTTTGATTTCTGATTGTGATTGCGTGAGGAAGTGGAGGTGTAGCTCCTCCCTTTGTTGGACTAGAAGCACTATTTGTGCTTCAAGGGATGCGATACGCTCCTTTTCCGGAGTTCTGGTGCACTAACGGTGGCCGTTGATTGGCCTGGGCTACTGATTCCTCACGACGGGCTTGGCTTCTAGATCTTGTGTTCACTATAACTGCGGATTTTATTTCGTAAGAACAAAAAAGATATTGTTCCCACAAATGGTGCCAAACTGTTAGTGCAGTTTCCGGTGTGGTGGACCCAAGGGTAGATTGGTAATATTGAGCTAGTACTTTCCTTCTTTCCTACAAAATAAAAAACACTTGTTAAGAGGATGCGCCGGGTGGTGGCTGCTTGGCTGGTGTTTACCTCCTTCGATGCTTAAGTCAGTGTTTTTGTAAACTCAGTGTAGAGCTTAGTAGAGTATGAATCATGTGTCTATTTCCTTAGCGAAAAAGGTTTTTATAGTGAATCGTCTTGGTGCAGCATTGATGACCCGGCGGAGAATTTGGGATCTGGGCGCAACGGACGGAGTTAATATTCTTGTTCCCTGATAGTTATAAAGAAACCGCTGTTGACATTAACACGGATCCGAGAGTGGTGCGCAATGGATATCATAACTAGCGTGATCCTGGGAATGGCGCATAATTGTTGGGATATTCAAGTGCGAGTTGTAACTGTTTTGGTGACCATGGCGTATTCGTAGAGCCAACATAATTGGTGCGTGCCTTATTCGTAACAGCTGTATCCAGACATTAAATGGGGGAGGTCGGTTCACAAAACCCTTGGATTGAGTAGATCAGCCTTGCTTCAGGGGACGATGTCGTATGTGCGAGGCCCATATTGGATTGTGCCTATGTGGCCCATGTGAATATGCAGGGCTTTTTCGGGTTGTCGGGTTTCTAGTCCATGGGCTTCGGTGGTGGATTTATGTGTAACAGATATCTTTATTTAATTGGTAGAGTATATTTGGATTATCCTAAACTTAGGGATTTGATGAGATTAAATTACCCTAAAGGAAGGGATTTGATTCGGATTAGATTAGATTTAAATAAATTCAAATCTTTTGTAAGCTCTATACACAAGCAAACCAATCAATAAGAGTACAATGAAGACCTATAGGACTTTACCCTAGTGGTAAAAGTAATAAATTTCTAACACCGAACCACTCGTAAAATCATGTCTCTGTTTATTTATTCCTGTAATCTCCTTTATATTTATGAATTTCTTCATTAATGTTACAAGGTGCGAAAACACTAAGATCGTGACTTACTTTTCATTAGAGAAATGATAAAACTCATTTTTCATCCCATCTTTCACCTATCTTTGTATTGTGGACGGGTAAATCTACCATTGAATTTGCAAAAGAAATAGATAGATGGGAGACGAAATAGAGAATGATGTATAACATGACTCAATTTATTGCCTATTTCAGTCTCGTGATCTCAAATTCGTCATGAAAATAGGCACAATCACTGGCTTCAAAACTCTTTCCTCTCTATTTATCTAAAACTTCACAAAAACCAAAAGCTCATTGACTTCAAACTTCAATATCTCAAGTTCATGCTATCAAACTAGCTTTCTCATTTTCATCATCAATATTTGTCGAATAATGTAGTATAGAATGTGAGACATGTCTCAATTAGGAGATTTAAGGTGACTCACATGTCACATAAGAGCCTTAATTTAATTTAATAATTATGATATTGTGGGTGCTAGAGACGAATAAGTGAATAACTACAAGAATAATTGTCCATTCCAGTTAGGATTTTAGTGGAAGTTAATTGAAACTATATTCTTTAATGGAAGAGATATAATAATAATAATAATAATAATAATAATAATAATAATAATAATAAAGTTAAATGTAGACTCTGTATATAGCTTATCACAAAACAACCACAACTCAATCTTCTCTAGCAACTTTGGTGACAGCTCAACTAAATTTGATTTTATGTCAAAGAATTGAGTATAACTTAAGTAGATAATTTTAAGCCATGATATGGGTTTAAGGTTATTTTAATTAATGTGTTTTTCAAATTCTCATAGAGAATTATCATTTCATAGAACTCTTGCAACATCTTCATTGGATATTTAATTTGCTAAATGCCATAAGGTTAATTAGAGCACTCAACTAGTTGTGTGGAGATTAATTAATGGAATTTCTATAGATGGCCAAAACTTGAATGCTCATTTATGCCCGCTCATTCATGACAAAATGTTCCAAGTCTATAAATCATGATGTTGTACTCAACTTCTAAATCATTATAGTTTCAATAGAGAGAGAGAGATTTTGGAGTGATTGAAAGAATTAAGATGAGGAGAGTTACAGTGATGATGATGGTGCTAATCATGCTTGTGCTTGTTGTGGCACAAGATGCTAATCCTCCCCCTCCGCCAGCACCACCAGCGCCACAAGAACCTAAACGTCAATGTGTTCCAAAGTGTGCTGCTAAGTGCCTTCTTCAAAAGAGGAAGAATCGTTGGCAATATCTGCTTTGCTTTGATCTTTGTATGCGAAAATGCAGGATTTCTCTTCAAGATGTCGTTTATAATTGCACCTTTGGTTGTGCACAATCAATGCCCACCAATTTCGGCTCAGGTATATATATTTAGAAAATATTGGCTCCCGTATCTATAAATTTTTCTCTATTATCAAATGATATTCATTCTGTGTTTTATATTTGGCAGATGCAGATCATAAAGTGGAAGCTTAAGTGGAAACTTGCTACAACAATTGCAAGAAGAATTATTAATTAGCATGTATTTGCAATAAAACAAAGAAGAGTGAAATTCATATAAAGACCAGTTTATGATTTCAATAATATTGTGGGGGCTGTATTTTCTTATTATCTTTGGTTATTTAGTTATAACGCAACTTGTAACCTTTGAGGACAAGCATTGTCTAATAAATCTTTTTGGACCTTTATAATATGACATTATGAATTTGAAGTGGGAAATATTTGCAATTTTGGAATTGATTATAAGGTAATTACGGCTAACAAATAATTAATTGAGACCAACTTATTTATCCATCCACAAAATACTAGTCGTTGAAGCCCCAAGCATTTGGACATTAAAAAATTGAATCGATATTTTCATGGAGGATCGTGAAAATTTACATGTGAAATTGATCATATATAGTGAGTAAGGTACCTATTAAGACATGCAAAGGGGCCCATATTGTGTGTGGATGAATTATAATCAAGGGTTCAACCCAACGTTATAATTATAACGTAGACTCATCAAGTGTTTGCCTTTCGGAGTTCTAAGTTAAATGAATCATCAAATGTGAGGTCTATCAATTTTTGAATAGCTTGAGCTTGTTTACAAGAATAGTTGAATAGCCAAATTATTCAAAAAAGAGAATAAAATTTTGATTGTCTGATCAAATTGTTGGGGGAAGAAAAAGCTTTTAAATACATAAAATCTCTGAATTTTTTCCAGCAAATCTTTTGTAAGGCATACATCAATTTTATAAAACATATATCCACTGTATTCATAAATCCACAGTATAGATTATCGGGATTACCTAAGCTTGGTTTTTTTCTTTGGGAAAATGAGTTTGAGATTTGGAGTTTGATCGACCATTATATTTAGGTAGAAAACAAATCTTTACAAGCTTGCAAGTAGTTAAATTTAATGAAAATATGTCACAATCTCCTCATATTTTTACTAGTTTTCAATTTCATGAAATCAAACCCGTGAGTATTTTTTGCGGCCATTCATGAGTAATTTCATAAATCTAGGCGGCCATTAGTATTTTCTGCAAAATAAATAATAGAAACTTAGGGCTAGACTCAAAAGGCCAAAAAATGAAATACAAAGCATACAATACAAACAAATAATAAAAAAATTGGTATAAAAAAAAGACCCAGTCCTCTGTATCATGAACAAAGTCAAGAAATGAGCCGCTAACGTAGAAACTAAAGCAAAAGGGGTATGGAAAGAGTCACGAATCTCGAACGTCCCTCAACTCTTCATGATGAGGCACGAACTTCAAAAAGTCTTTCAATCATTCCCAAACTCTCACTGGAAAGCAGGAGCAACTGCTAAAATGATTTTTTTTTTTTTTTTTTTTGACATATTCACATAGGAGGGGGAGGAAAATTCGAATTAGAGACCTTCACTTCATGGAATATGGTCTGTAGCCATTTGAGCTATCTCTTAGGGACACAAAAAAAAAAAAATCGAAAAAGAGGCATTATCAAAACTGAACTAGATCCGTAGGAAAAACTGTATGAAAAACAACTATATCCCTTAAAAAAAAAAAAAAAAAAAAAAAAAACATGCTGAGTGCTATATATATCACCTAGCCCAATGACGTAGAACGTGACTCCACTAAAGGCTAAAGAAAGTTTTATTTCATTTTATAATTAATACGACTTTATTTCATTTCGCTACTAAGATTCTGTTTATTTCGATGTAAAATGATTTCTAGAAAATAATTTTCGTATTTTACGGTGTTTACTTCGACGTAAAATAGTGGTCAACGGAAAATATTTTCCTTTTGACCGAAAATTCTTCTTTAATTTTCGGAAAATGGTTTATGGTTTTCAAAACTGTAAACCATTTTTCGACTATAAGCATCTCATTCTTAAATCGATGGACTTTGCCAAGACCCGCTTAAAACTTCGTCGGGACTTGACCGAGACCTACTCGGGACCCACCCGGGACTTGCCCGGGACTCGCCCAGGGCCAGACAAGGACCCACCTGGGACCCTAGCGAGACCTGCTTGGGAATTGCTCGAGACCCGCTCGGAACTTGGCCGGGACCCGCCTGGGACCTAACCGAGACCCACCCGGGACTCTCCCGGGACCCGCTCGGGACTCGCCCGCGACTTGCCCGGGACCCGTCCGGGACTTGGCCGGGACCGGCCCGGGACTCTCCTGGGACTTGCTCGAGACCCGCCTAGGACCCTCCTTGGACTTGACTGAGACCCGCCTGGGACCTGCCCGTGACTTCACTGGGACCCGATGAGGTCCCGAGCAAGTCCTGGGCAAGTCCTGGCAAGGTCCCGAGCAAGTCCCGGGCAGGTCCTGGCAAGGTCCCGAGCAAGTCCTGGGTAGGTCCTGGCAAGGTCCCGAGCAAGTCCTGGACAGGTCCCGATGGGTCCCGGGCGGGTTTCGGTCAAGTCCCGGGAGGGTCCCGGTCAAGTCCCAGCAGGGTCTCGGTCAAGTCCTGGGCAGGTCCCGACGAGGTCCCGGGCAGATCCTGACGAGGTCCCGAGCAAGTCCTGGGTAGGTCCCGATCAAGTCCCGGTCAAGTCCTGGGAGGGTCCCGGGCAAGTCCTGGGCGAGTCTCGGTCAAGTCCCAGCGAAGTCCCGGCGAGGTCCCGAGCAAGTCCTGGGTTGGTCCCGAGCGGGTCCCGGTCACGTCCCGGGTAGGTCCTGGTGAGGTCTCGGACAAGTCCCGGTTAAGTTTCGACGGGGTCCCAGGCAGGTCCCTGCGGGGTCTCGAACAAGTCCCGTGCAGGTCCCGGCGGAGACCTTATTGGAAAAAAAATATATAAAAAAGATATTAAAAAAAATTATTTTTTGTGTGCTAGGTAAACGCTGTAAAATGTTTTCGACATAAAATATTTTCAGGGAAAATTGCTTTTCTAAAAATATTTTACGAAGGAAACCATTTTGCGTCGAAGTAAATGGAACCTAAGGTAATGTTCACTTTCGATTTACTTTCTTTGTACGTATTTCTCTTCTGTAAATATGTTAGTTATCAAATCAGAGAATTTTCTTTCAAACGCTCTGCAAAGTTTATCGTTCTTAAGCACATGGGCTTGTTTTATCTTTTTCTAGAAGATGCAGACGCTTTTAACTGTTATTACCAAGGCTTCTGCTATGTCACCCAGCCCTGGCTAAGCACATTCCAACCACGGTCTTGACTGGGTCTAATCAAAAATACTAACGGTCTCAATTCATAAATACTCAAAGTATTTTATCAAATTGAAAAATGAGATCTTCATTGTTAGAGTATATTTGGATCACCCTAAATTTTGGGATTTGATGAGATTAAATTATCCTAAATGAATGGATTTGATTAGGATTAGATTGGATTTAAACATTGTAAATCCTTTGTAAGCTTTATACATAGGCAAATCAATCAATAAGAGTACAATGTTGCACTATAGAATTTTACCCTAGTAGTAGACGTAAATGTTTAATATAGAACCACCCTTAAAATCATATCTCTATTTCTTTATTCCTTTAATCTCCGTCACATTCATGAATTTATTCATTATTGTCAAAAGGTTCGAAAACACCAAGTTTGTGAAATAATTTCTCTTAATTTCTATTTATTTTTTATTTTTAAAAGTCCATTATGGACTAGGATGTGGAGAGAGAAATAGAAAGTTATGAAACTTTTTTTTTTTTGCTTTTTCTCAAGATGGCATAATTTTATAGGGATTTGAAAATAATCTCTAAAAGAACTCCCATGTCAACTTCACACAGCCTAGAGTTCCCCAAGTTGTTGTTGTTGTTGTTGTTGTTGTTTTTTTTTTTTTTTGTTAACAATGCTTCTTCTTTATTCATATCATAAAAATAGAGAATGTTTCTCTAACAAAACAATATCATAAATACAATGAGAAATGTCTTCCATCCAAATATGATCTATGCTTTGTTTAATTCTTTGAATGTCAAAGTCCCAATGAGTTTTTAGATTTGCAGCATATTTCAGCAAATCACATCCCTGGCCACTGCCTGCCAGCCAGTCTATCCAGCAGTCTACTAATTGTCAACTAGACAGTGATTTCCTTGCTTTTCCATTTCCGTTGCGAGTGCATTCTCAAACACAATGTCCTTTGTTGCTCTACCATAAGTGACAATTCTTCCATATATTTGATAATTCCTCCACCATCGTTTAGAAATTTGCTCATGGAAAACAATCAAAGAGAAAATGAAAGACAAACCAAAGATCTACGATTGCTACTCTAAAGGTTTTGTATAAAGAAAACCTTAGAAAACGACTAAACAGAATCGAAACACAAAGAAATCGAAAAAACTTTACCTTGTAGATCGCTGCTGAAAGCAAATCTAGAGAAAAGATAAACATGAACAGCTGTAGAACCTGAGCATCATTAGACACACCATTATATTATTCAGAAAATGGGAAAAGTTGGGGGAGGGGGGAAGAATGCTTTTTCTTCCTCCTAGAATGGTTCTCTAGGTTTTTTTATGACAAGCAAAAATTGAAACTATATTTTTTAATGGAAGAGATATAATAAATAAAAAAATAAGTTACATGTTGAAGCTATAGCTTATCATAAAACAACTTCAACACAATTTTCTCTAGCAGCTGTGGTGACAACTCAACTAAATTTGCTTTTATGAAGAATTAAGTATAACTTAAGTAGATAATTTTAAGCCATGACATGGGTTTAAGGTTATTTCAAACTGATTCTCTAGCATTTACTATTTCATACAATTTTGGCAACATCTTCATTGGATATTTACTAAATACCATAAGGTTAGAGCACTAAACAGACTGAACTAGTTGTGTAGAGATTAATGAAATTTCAATAGATGACCAAAGCTTGAATGCTCATTTATTCCCACCCATTCATGACAAAGTGTTCCAAGTGTATAAATCATGATGTTGTACTCAACTTCTAAATCATTATAGTTTCGATAGTTAGATATAGATATTTTGGAATGAATATTGAAGGAATTAAAATGAGGAAAGTTATAGTGATGATGATGATGGTGCTAATTATTACACATAAATCCATCACTTGAACCCATGAGCCAAGGACCCAATATCCCCTGAAAGCCCAATACACCCAAATGGGCTTTAAGGATGTGACCCAATATGAAACAATAGATGCGGTGCCGTTTCATACACTCTCAATTGACCTATGCTAAACCGAAGACCAGCTACTCTACCACAACGAACCTCCTACACTTAATGTCCAGATGCATCCATCACAATCAGGATATGCTCTGACTACATGAATAGCTCACACACGGCAAGATCATCGGGACGGTTATGATTCATTCTTAAAAGACTCTTGACAGTTACGTGCCATCCTCGGAGTCCTACTAACGACGACAATGGTTTCATACCAATCATAATGATAGGGGACACGAATATTAACTCTCCCGACCGTTACGCGCAAATCTCGAATCCTCCGCTCGGTCATCATAGCTACACCAGTATGACCAACTATAAAAGACCTCAATTCAGAGGTACACAAAATACACACTGAATACCATACTAAGCTCTATACTGAGTTTACATAGACACTGACTTAAGCATTGGAGGAGGAACAGCCGGCCACCACCTGGCGCATCCTCTTAACTTGTGCTCTCGTTTTGTCGGTTTGAAGGGAAGCGCTAAGAAGAAGGAACAGTCTGAAAATCCCTTGGGTCCACCATACCGGAAACTGTACCAATAGTTTAACACCGTTTGTGGGAATGATAATTCGTTCTTGCAAAATTAAAAATCTAAGATAATGGTGAACACAAGGTCTAGAAGTCAAGTCCACCATGAAAGATAGTGGCGTAGGCCAATCGACGGCCACCAACAGCACCCCAGAATGCAGGAGACAAGGAGCGTATTGCTTCTTTTGAAGCACAAATGGCACTCTTAATCCAACAGAATGAAGAACTGTGTCTCCAATTCCCCTCTCCGTCCCAACCTGAGATCAATCAGAATGGGCATTCGGAGGAACAAGAAAATCACAGTCATCCTTCTGACAACCGCAACTGATGTACAAATTTAATTGTACTCGCAAGCGCACGAGTCGTGTGCAATATAGCGTGTGTGCAAGTGTGAGGTCGATCCACAGGGAATTGTGTTGTGAAAATTAATTCTTATCTAAACTAATCCTATTTTAACCTAGTTCTGAATTTCATGATTTTTGTTGTGCTAAAACAAAACATAAACTAAAGAAAATGATTAAATAAAATGGTAAAGAACACTAAGGTTTCAGAATCCACTTCGCTCAATCTTAACTCTATATTCTCGTATTTGTTCATACAATTGACAAACTATTGTGCTCAAACTGTTGTTCGATGTTTTACAAATATCAAGTTTAAATCATTCAATGAATCCACCCATTTTACAAATCACAACAATTATCCGATTTGAAATTAAATCATCCTATGTATCCGTTTGGCTAACGAATCACAACGGATATCCGATTTCAATTGAATGAATTGATGTATCCGAAGGATGAAACACATTAAATATCCAACTTCAACAATGATAGTTCATCACATTCAATTAAAAGATATAAATCAACCAATTGAATGAAAATCTACAACATTCTTATTTGAAGTCAAAATTGTATAAACAAAATACGAGAATACATGAGTTTGTCAATGACGAAGCTTCATCTTCAACCTTAGTTGAAAGATTTAGCCTCTCATGATAACAATAACAACCAAAAATTGAATTTTCATCATCGAAAGAATAAAACTTACAATGGAAAACAAAGCAAAATCTTCCCCACGGCAATACGTCGTAATTCAGCTTAAAACGGCCTCCCCCAATTGTGAGGTTTAGAGGTCTATTTATAGGGCTTAGGAGAGCCCTAGAAGCCCTAGTAATCCTAGGAATTTCGGAGATTTAAGCCCAAGCCCAATTAGGATAAAGAAAACCTAAGCCCAAATCGGAATAGGATTCCGCCAGAATTGCGATCCTATCTTGGGGCATGATTTTGGCCTTGTGACGCTTCGAATTGCGAAAATTATATTTCACAATGAATTGTAGTAGTTTGAGTTAGCTTTCCAATGCCGCTTGAATCACCTCAATCAGATATCTGAGATGAAAGTTATGGTCAAAATACCAAGACGTATTCATAATCCAATTTTGCATCCAATCCGATTTGACTTCAAATTGAGAAATTCCAAATTAATCATTTCCTTTATTTGATTAAACTTTAACCATGATTGGTTAAGCTTAACCATATCCTCTAAGTTTTCCCAATTTTCCCCTTTACGCTTGGAATTTTTCCAGAAACGCTTTCTTTTCTTCCAAAAGCCTATAAAACAAAGAAAATATAAAAATGCAGTAAAATGGCATAATTAACCAAAACCAAAGGATTAAAACATGCAAGTTAAGGACTGAAAATATAAATATTTTAGCACTTATCACACCCCCAAACTTACAAATTGCTAGTCCCTTAGCAATACAAAACTAAAAACAAGAATGGAAAAACAGAAAACAAAAGATAAATCCATCTTTCGTGGGATATACGATTGCATTTAGCGCATGTAATAAGCCTTTTAAACTCCTAGGCATCCCTAGAGGACGAATGAAGTCTCGTGAGGGTTTAACATGAATGATACCTACAAACATTTATGCACTATGTTATTTTATAAACAAGGACTTCCACACAAACACATGGTTTTTAACATCATGAGTAGGTTTATCATAATGAACACCACAATCACATCATCAAGATAAGCACAAATCATTCAACTCAAAGATGGAAATTTGAGACAACACATGTTCCAATAAGTGCAATGTGAGACTAACATAAAATCCGGAGGCTTCAATTTATTCTCAAACTTGGGTGTACTTTAGATGTGATAGGAATTTGCTCAAATGAAACAACCAAGGCTTAATTTTTTATTTTTTTATTTTTTATTTTATTATTATTATTTTTTTTTGTGTAGGCTGTGCAATGCTTAACTTCCTTAAGCTTTCTAATTGACCCATGTAACGAGTGTTGGGCCAGAGACTCCCAAACCAAGTGGTTTTAGGGCACTATATGTAGAAACATCCCTAAGGGCTTAATTACTCAAGTCAACTAGGCTACGAAGCCAAACTAGCCATACAACCAACCAAGTTAGATTTCTCATCTTTTTATGCGAACACTCAATGCTTTGTGAGACATGAGGTCCGGTTACTCAATGAGAAGCTCAAATTGATTTGATTTATATATATATATATATATATATATATAT
>NC_081547.1:7693553-7724808 GCF_901000735.1 Corylus avellana | reverse complement strand
GCCAACAACTCCTTCTCCGTGGTGGAGTAGTTGAGTTGTGCATCGTTTAGAGTCTTGCTCGCATAGTAAATGACATGGGGGAGTCTATCAATACGCTGCCCCAAAACAGCTCCAACGGCATAATCCGATGCGTCACACATGATCTCAAAAGGTACACCCCAATTGGGTGGCTGAATAATGGGTGTGGACGTCAGAATGCTCTTAAGGTCCCCAAATGCTCTCTTGCAATCCTCATCGAATACAAATGGGGCATCCTTCACCAACAACTTGCACAAAGGCCTGGCAATCTTGCTAAAGTCTTGGATAAACCGCCTGTAGAATCCTGCATGGCCCAGAAAAGAGCGAACCACCTTCACTGTACGTGGGGGTGGAAGGTTGGAAATCAAATCCACCTTCGCTTTATCAACCTCAATCCCCCTCTGAGATATGACGTGCCCTAATACAATAACTTGCTTGACCATAAAATGGCACTTCTCCCAATTGAGCACCAAGTTCTTCTCCTTGCACCGTACTAATACCAAAGTCAGGCGGTGCAAACACTCATCAAAGGATGAACCAAAGACAGAGAAATCGTCCATGAAAATCTCTAAGAAACACTCTACCATGTCAGAAAAAATACTAATCATGCACCGTTGAAAAGTAGCGGGTGTGTTGCATAACCCAAAGGGCATGTGACGGTAGGCGAAAGTCCCAAAAGGACAGGTAAATATCGTCTTCTCTTGATCTTCGGGGTCCACAGGGACCTGGTTATATCCAGAATAACCATCCAAGAAGCAATAGTATGCGTGCCCAGCCAAACGTTCCACCATCTGATCAATGAATGGGAGTGGAAAATGATCCTTCCTTGTGGCGGCATTTAGCTTGCGGTAGTCTATGCAAACTCTCCATCCGGACTGAATACGAGTTGGGACCAACTCATCATCCTTATTCTTTACTACCGTCAATCCAGCCCGCTTTGGCACAACATGAATTGGGCTTACCCACTTGCTATCCGAGATTGGATAAATGATCCCTGCATCCAACAACTTAATCACTTCAGCCCTCACAACCTCTTGCATAGTTGGGTTAACCTTCTCTGTGGCTCCCTCGATGGCTTGGCATTCTCCTCTAAATGTATCTTGTGCATCACCACCGAGGGACTGATCCCCTTGATATCCTCAATGGTCCAACCGATAGCTTCCTTGTGCTGTCTTAACACCTCTAGCAATTTTTCCTCTTGAGCATCAACCAAATCCGAAGCTATAATCACAGGCAAAGAATCTGCTGGACCTAGGAACTTATACTTAAGGTTGTCCGGTAGAGGCTTAAGTTCCTTCTTTGGGGGATCAAGTGTTGTTGTCTCCTCCGTCTCACTGCTCACCAGAGGAGCAGTCTCTAAAATTGCATCTGCTTGCTCAAGCAACTTGTCCAAATCCAAATCCTCTCCGAACGGAGAAAAGCATGCCTCCAAGGGGTCTTCTATGCTTGATTCATTCACTGTCTCTTCCATAATCTCCTCTATCAAGCATACATTTCTCACTTCATCATACTCCAATGGTTGTTTGCTGATATCAAAGATATTCAGCTCCACTGTCATATTTCCGAAGGAAATCTTCATCACCCTTGTCCTACAATTAATCAGGGCGTTAGCCGTAGCTAAGAATGGTCGCCCTAGAATCACCGGTATTTGAATGCCAACATTCTTGACCGGCTCTGTGTCTAGCACAATGAAGTCCACGGGGAAGTAAAACTTATCCACCTTGATCAAAACATCCTCAATGATTCCCCGTGGTATCTTAACTGACCTATCAGCCAATTGAAGTGTCATGGACGCGGGCTTCAGTTCTCCTAACCCTAATTGTAGGTAAACTGAATAGGGTAGGAGATTCACGCTCGCCCCAAGATCTAAAAGAGCCTTCTCAATTCGACTGACTCCTATCGTGCAAGAGATGGTAGGACACCCAGGGTCCTTATTCTTAATGGGCAACTTGCACTGAAGGATGGAGCTAACTTGCTAGGTCAGAAATGCTTTCTTTGGGACATTTGTTCTTCTCTTAACTGTGATCAAATCCTTCAAGAACTTCACATAAGAAGGCACTTGTTGGATGGCGTCCAAAAATGGAATATTGATTTGGACCCGCTTGAACACTTCTAGAATGTCCTCAATCTTCCCTCCTTTCTTGGGGGCTTGCAACCTTTCAGGGTAAGGTGCTTTCGGCATAAATGACCTAGGAGGGTCCTCAATAATGGGCGTGGCTGTAGATGGCTCGGCATCTCTCTTCTCTTTGTTGCCACTCTTTTCCTTTTCTTGCCCCGCAGGGTCTTCTTCTTTCTCAACCACCTGATTGTCCACTTGTCTTCCTGACCTCAGAGTGACAATTGCTTGCACATGTTCTTGTCCGTGTGCAGGATTTGAGGAATTCCCAACCATATATTGACCTTTTGGGTTGGGCACGGGCTGACTGGGCAATTTCCCTTTTTCTCTCTCACCCAAGTGATTGGCTATCTGTCCAATCTGACTCTCCATCTTCGCAATTGCTTGGGTGTTAACCATGGTGGCATTCTTCACTTCATCTATTGCTTGGGTGTTTGCCATGGTAGAGTTTTTGAGCTCTTGTATGGCCTGGCTATTCGATTGTATGAATGCCTTCATTGTTTCCTCCAGCGATGATTGTGACGAAGATGCAGGATGTTGCACTGGTGGAGTTGAACGGCCATGATTCTGTGAGGGAAATCCTTGATTCATTGGTTGGCTCTGCTTCCATGAGAAATTAGGGTGGTTCCGCCACCCTGGATTGTATGTCTCCGAGTATGGTCCGCTTGCTTGCTTCCTAAAGTCATTGAAGGCATTCACTTGTTCCATGGAGCACTCGGCAAAAGCCGGTGAAAATGGACAATTCTGTGCTAAGTGCATAGGATTAGCACAGATTGAACAGCCATCAACATTGAATGTGTTGGCGGCATTTACGGATTGACCCACTGCCAGGGCTTCAACCTTCTTGGTCAGAGCATCTATCTTTATCCTCAAATCAGTGTCCTCCTTAACCTCATAGATGCCACCTTTCTTGGGAATACGGGCAGATTTATCCCGACAACTCGAAAAATCCCACTGCTGTGAGCTGTCGGACAACTTATCTAGTGCCTTATATGCTGCATCCCCTGTCAAACTTAAGAATGCTCCTCCATTCATTGACTCGATCATACTACGGTTGGATTGGGTCAATCCTTGGTAGAAAAACTGAACGAGTCTCCACTTCTCATAACCATGTGGAGGGCATCTTATCAACAACTCCTTAAATCTTTCCCAACACTCCGAAAATTTCTCGTCCTCCTCCTGAGTGAAGGAACTTATTTCCTTTCTGCATTCATTGACCTTTGACATTGGGAAATACTTGTTATAGAACTTGCTTAACAAGCTTTCCCAAGATGTAATGGATCCGGGCGTGTTGGAGCCCAACCATGCCCTGGCTTTGTCTTGCAAAGAGAAAGGAAATAGTCTGAGATGGACAGATTCTTCGGAGAAATTTTGAAATTTGAAAGTGGCGCATATGTCCTTGAATTTCTTTACATGACTGTAAGGATTTTCAAGTTCTAGGCCATGGAACGATGGTAGGAGTTGGATGACATGAGGTTTCAAATCAAAATGAGTAGCATTGGTTGGTGGCAACACTATACACGAATGGGATGTAGTGAAGTCCACAGGTGCAAACAACTCCCTAAGTGACGTAGTGAAGTCCACATTCCAAGCTCTAGCTTGCTCGGGATTTCCAGCTCTAGCATCCTCATGCTCAGCCCTAGGTTCCTCTATGTTATCTTGTTGGTCTCCCATTTCACCTTTATCCTCACTCTCAATAGGTGCTCTTCGAGTTCTCCTAAGAGTTCTATCAATGTCGGGATCTAAAGGTGTCAAATCTAAGTTCAGGGATCTCCGACCAAGCTTACACCAATCTCGAGTGTTCAAACAAACTAATTAAACAACAATGAATAATCACAGAAAGGACACAAACACCCAAAAAAAGATAAATAAAAAAAATAGAATTAACTATTCAACAACAATATACCAAAGAAATTTCAAAGCAACAGCCAAAAAAAATGGGCTTAGTTGCTTTTGATGTTGCGCTCGAGCGCAGAAACAATGAGCTCGATCGTATATGTGCGTTCGCTGTGCGCTCGTGCGTACTTGCAGAATGGAGCGAGCGCAGGCACGCAGGCTGCATGCTGCATGCTGAAAAGGCTCGAGTGCGCTTGATCGCAGATGGAGTGCGATCGAGCATACTGACAGAAACTAAAAATCTCTGAAATAGCAGCAAGAGAAACAGAAACAACAAACTTTTTTTTTTTTTAAGATCAAAATGGCAGAAATAATAACAAATACAATAAAATAAAATTGCAAAAAGAAAAAGACTAGTAGAAAAATAAAATCAATCCAAATAAAAATCAATTTCACAAACAAACAAATCCACGGCAACGGCGCCAAAATTTGATGTACAAATTTAATTGTACTCGCAAGCGCACGACTCGTGTGCAATATAGCGTGTATGCAAGTGCGAGGTCGATCCACAGGGAATTGTGTTGTGAAAACTAATTCTTATCTAAACTAATCCTATTTTAACCTAGTTCCGAATTTCATGATTTTTGTCGTGCTAAAACAAAACATAAACTAAAGAAAATGATTAAATAAAATGGTAAAGAACACTAAGGTTTCAGAATCCACTTCGCTAAATCTTAACTCTATATTCTCGTATTTGTTCATACAATCGACAAACTACTGTGCTCAAACTGTTGTTCGATGTTTTACAAATATCAAGTTTAAATCATTCAATGAATCCACCCATTTTACAAATCACAACAATTATCCGATTTGAAATTAAATCATCCTATTTATCCGTTTGGCTAACGAATCACAACGGATATCCGATTTCAATCGAATGAATTGATGTATCCAAAGGACGAAACACATTAAATATCCAACTTCAACAATGACAGTTCATCACATTCAATTAAAAGATATAAATCAACCAATTGAATGAAAATATACAACATTCTTATTCGAAGTCAAAATTGTATAAACAAAATACGAGAATACATGAGTTTGTCAATGACGAAGCTTCATCTTCAACCTTAGTTGAAAGATTTAGCCTCTCATGATAACAATAACAACCAAAAATTGAATTGTCATCATCGTAAGAATAAAACTTACAATGGAAAACAAAGCAAAAGCTTCCCCACGGCAATACGTCGTAATTCAGCTTAAAACGGCCTCCCCCAATTGTGAGGCTTAGAGGTCTATTTATAGGGCTTATGAGAGCCCTATAAGCCCTAGTCATCCTAGGAATTTCAGAGATTTAAGTCCAAGCCCAATTAGGATAAAGAAAACCTAAGCCCAAATCGGAATATGATTCGCCCAGAATTGCGGTCCTATCTTGCGGCGTGATTTTGGCCTTGCGGGGCTCCGAATTGGGAAAATTATATTTCACAATGAATTGTAGTAGTTTGAGTTAGCTTTCTAGTGCTACTTGAATCACCTCAATCAGATATCTGAGATGAAAGTTATGGTCAAAATACCAAGACGTATTCATAATCCAATTTTGCATCCAATCCGATTTGACTTCAAATTGAGAAATTCCAAATTAATCATTTCCTTTATTTGATTAAACTTTAACCATGATTGGTTAAGCTTAACCATATCCTCTAAGTTTTCCCAATTTTCCCCTTTACGCTTGGAATTTTTCCAGAAACGCTTTCTTTTCTTCCAAAAGCCTATAAAACAAAGAAAATATAAAAATGCAGTAAAATGGCATAATTAACCAAAACCAAAGGATTAAAACATGCAAGTTAAGGGCTGAAAATATAAATATTTTAGCACTTATTAGCAACCACCATTCTGATGGTCACAGTCTCTAGGGTGAGAGCCGTCCCCACTCGTATAATAGTGACCGAGGGGAAAATGGTCACAAGGAATGCAATGTTCAGGAGAACACCCAGCGAAGCTAAGTAGACAGAGCCTTAGTAGATTTAAAGACAAAACTCGAGGCCATGGAGAAAAAGGTGAAGTATAAAGCTGCAGTAGTAAGCAAACTTTTCGCCGGGACGGAGACGCCCTTCACCAAGCAGGTGATCGATCATCCGCTCCCCAAAAAATTCAAAGTGCCTCAGATCCCGAGCTACAACGAGGTCAGGGATCCAACCGAGCATTTGGAAAATTACCGGATGCATATAGCGCTGCATGCCACGCCCGATGAAATTGTATGCCGGGCTTTCCCCACCACACTCTCGGGTAATGCCCAGGAATGGTTCTGAAGCTTGGTACCTAACTCAATAGGCACCTTTGAAGATCTTTCCTAATCCTACCTAACCCACTTCTTGGGATCCCGGGAACGGAAGAAGCCTTCTGAGTAACTTCTGACACTTCATCAGTAGGAAGGAGAAAGCCCAAAGGAGTTCATGATCCGGTTTGACGTCGAGAAGCTAAAAGTAGAAGACCCAACCGATGGTGTCTTATTTTCTGCCATTTATAATGGCATTTCTCCCATGCCGACAACCGAGCAACCTCCAAGAGCTACTACACAAAGCGGAGGAGTTTATCAACGAAGAAGAGACCTTAAAAGCAATGAAGTCCAGCCGGAAATTGCCAAAGAGGGTTCGAGGAGAAAATGAAGGATCATCAGAGATCGGATGGTCCAAAATCCTTCAAAAAGAAGTTTGGCGATTACGGTTTCACTCCTCTCAGTGCCAACATCTCTGAAGTCTAAATGGAGATCAAGAAGGACCCGAAGTATCGAAAGCCTGCAAAAATTCCAGGGGCCCCACCAAGTCAGAATTCTGACCGTTATTATGAGTTCCACGAAACTAACGACCATTACACAGAGGGTTGTGTTGTGCAAATATATACCTAAATTAATAGGCAAATAATTGTACGTTTTACTCGCAAGTGCACAAGATCAAACGATAGTATAGTGCAACAAGTACGAGATCGATCCCACGAAGATTGTTGATTTTGTTTTGAAATTGATAAAAATATCAAATTGTCACTAAATTGATATTGTGAAAAAGAAATAAAAAGATATAAAGATAAATGAAAAGGTAAAGGCTGGGCTTTGATATCCACCACTAATCATACTTAGATAATGTAACAATATGCCAATGATCCAATCATATTATGAATATCTAATGTTTGACAACCTAAGGGCATGGGTATATACTCCTTAAGCTATTGATTTTCCTAAGCAACGAGTTAGGCATGGGTGTATACTCTAAATTTTTTCTTTCTCAAAAGATTTAGCATGGGTGTATACTAAGTTGTTCTTTAAGAAAGTATAAATCTATGAAAATCGACAAACACGCAAAACCTAGGGCATAGGTGTATACTCCCGGTTTTCCATGTTGATTAACTCAAGAATTCAGTGTGAATTTCTTTTCTTACTCTTATTAATCCCAAGACTTAGTCATCCAGATTGATTTAATTAATTAATCCATACCACATGCATAGAATGGCCAATCACATACATATGATGAATTCAAGAAAACATGAACTAATCAAGTTAAGCAACACAATATCATTATCACAAAGGCGCTAATATTGAAATATTAAATAATCATAATTATGGCTTCAATCTAGCCCTCCTTAAGAGTTAGTTACACATAATTAAAGTAAAATTAAAAATGAAAAGGAAAGAAAGAATCGAAAATCACTCTTAGAAGTAGCCTCCAAATTCCTCTCCCAAAGTTGTGTCTATTCCAGCATGATTATTCTCAAGGTTTAGAGGTCTATTTATAGGGCTTTAGAAGTCTTTGTTACACTAGTAAACCTAGAAAATTCGTAGGGTTTAGTCCTATTATAAGTGGGGCTTGGAAAACCCTAATATGGAAGGAAAGGGCATTTTAGTGGCAGATTTTGGTTCTCCAGCGTACGGGTGTGATCGATCGTAGCCCGTGTGCACTCGATCGCAGGTGCGATCAATCACAAGTCTCCTGCGCTCGATCCCAGGTGCGATCGATCATAGGTCTCTTACGATCGATCACCACTACCAGAGACTTTAGCTTTTCCCAAATTTGCTCTTTAAGCTCAATACTTCTAGGTTTTCTTCCTTTTCTTCCAAAGGCCTACAAAGATACATAAAACACAGAAAATGAATAAAATGGCATAAACTAACAACACTAAGGAATTAACACATATAAGTTTAAGGGCTAAAATATGAATATTTTTGCACTTAACACACTCCCAAACTTACATATTGCTAGTTCCTTAGCAATACAAAACTAAATGCAAAATGAAAAACAGAAAACAAAAAGATAAATCCATCTTTCGTGGGATGTACAATTGCATTTAGCATATGTAACAAGCCTTTTAAACCCTAGGAATTCTCGAGAGGACGAGTGAAGTCTCGTGAGGGTTTTTCAGGAATGTTACCCACAAACATCATGCAAGAGTTCATGTTATCAAAAAATTAAGGTATCACCCAAAACCATGATTTTCACTCATTAGCAAGCTTAAAAAGATAAACTCCATCTTCAATATGAATTGAAATTTTAAAATTTAATCACTTACAAAAGACATGCTAAGGCATCACAAGTTCGAAAACAATGTAAAGTAAACTAGCACATAAATATGAAACTTCCAATTATTTCCAATGTGCAATGTCTCAATATCTCAAAGTTCACTGAAATCCCTATTAGAATGAACAACAATGGCATATTTTTCTTTTTCTTGTTTTCTTCGTTAGGTTGTGCAATGTTTGGTTCCCTTAAGCTTTCTAATTGACCTATTTAATGAGTGTTAAGTCAATGACTCCCAAACCAAATGGTTTTAGGACATTAGGTGTAGAGACATCCCTAGGACTTACTAACTCGAGTAAAAAAGGTTACGAAACCAAACTAGCCATGACATTAACCAAATCAAAATTCTTCACCTTTTGACGTGAACACTCAATGCTTTGAGGCAAGAGGTCCAGTTACTTAGTGAAAAGCTTATTAATGATCATATTATTATTATTTTTTTTCACATATATATATATGCCAAAGTATCAATCTAATAAATCATACAGTTTCACCCAAGATATAGAAACACAAACATCAGACTTCGTGTCATACCCCACAAATTATGTGCTAATGTGCTTGTGTAAGATCAAATCAAACATGTGAATTCTCAACTGTCCTAAGCAAGTAACCAAATTGAAAAACTCAATTATCAGATCATGTCTTCAAAATTTTAAGCTCACCGATGAAAATCAAATCACAATTTTTGAAGATCAACCAAAATTTCAAAACAACATGAACATGCATGTATTTATATATTTTTTTTCTGTTTCAAAAATGGGACAAAGTGTGTGTAAAGTGTCTCCCATACCCCCAAACTTAAATTACACATTGTCCCCAATGTGTGTATAACATGAAAAAATCTTACCTGGGAGATGGATGACATGTTTGGAATGGCATGGCTCATAGCACACCCCCAAACTTGAATTGAAGCACACTTGTCCCTGCAAAACAAAATACTAAAATAACAACGGAAAACAAAAAAAAAGAACTAAAAATAAAAATAAAAATAAATAAACAAGGAAATAAAAGGGATATTTTGTGGGGTGCCTCCCATGAACGCCAACTTTAACGTCTTTAGCCAGACTGTGGCACTTTAAACTTGAAGCACCAATCTTTCCTTCTCTTGCACCAAAGGGAATGAATCTTTTATGTTGCAAGGTGATTCCAAATGTCTATAGATCGGGGAGGACTACTCTGAGTTTTCTCAAATAGTTTCTCATCCGGTGGGGAATCATGATTTGGAATAAAGTAAGAAGAAAACTTAGGGAACTTTTCTATCTTGATGTCCTCAATTTGCTCATGTGGTAGCTCTAATAGACTTCTCTTCTGGCTTCTTTGTATTTTAGGATTAAGAACTAATGTTGAAGAAATCTCAATGCTGTCTTCTTTTTTCTGATGTGGCTCTTGTGAAACTTTGGTTTGCTTCTCCTTCCCCTCTTTCACTTGATTTTCAACCACTTCTTCACTCCTCAATGCGACAACTTGCTCATGATAGTAGGTGCACTCTTCCTCCATGTAGTGCTCATTAGGATTGGCCACCAACTGACTTTTACACTCTTCTTCTTTAAGGATATATAATATTTGCTTGAGATGAGCCTCCATCCTTTCAAATGATTGCATGCAAGAGTTCTCTATCCTTTCAAATGATTTCATGCTTTCCTCCATCACATCTAGCAACTCTTTAGAAACCTCAGGAGGAGGTGGTTCTTCTTGGTATTGTTGATATGAATGGTCATATTTGGTTGATGGTTCCTCTTCATGAGCTACTATCTTGAAAATTGATTGCCTCAGATTGGGGCTAAGACAAGAATAGGATTGACCATATAATTGTGGAGATGGCTCCTCTTCATGATAGCAAATACTCTCTTCCTCCATATAATGTCCATGAAGAGTGGTAACTGATTGACTTTGGGGCTCTTCCTTTTTGAGAAAATCTGTTCTTTGTGTACAGTAGGCCACCGTCCTTTTAACTGATTTCCAATGAGAGTTCTTCATCTCCTAAATTGCTGAATTGATCATAGCTAATGTTTTTTCAGAAAACTTGAAAGGAGGTGGTTCAGCCTGATATTGATGTTGTGGAGCTGATTGAGAGGAATATGCATGATCATAGAATTGCTGATATGAGTGATGTTGTTGTCCATGAGATTGTGAAGCATGAATTCCACAAGCTTAAGCTTGCCATGAGAGATTGGATTGTTGGCTCCATGATGGGTAACATGAATCAAAATTGCGGTCGTTCCCCGGTCTAAAGAACGACGTGTTCATGTGCCTCATAAAATTTGTTAGAAATTTGTCTCATTGTAGGACATCCTCTAATATGGTGATAAGGGTCATGGCAACATGAACATGGTCTATGGGGTGTTGGGATACAGCCCCACATGTGTGAAAACAAAAATAACAAAAGGTTAAAATAAAAACAAAATTAAAATTAAAACTTACGAAGATGCAGACTCAACTGACCCTGCATGAAAAGAAAAGAAGAAGAAAAAAAAAATCAGATCTATAATTAGTACAGTAACTGTGCTGCTATTCGGATGTGCGATTGATCGCTAATAGAGAGAGAGAGAGAGAGAGAGAGAGAGAAAGAGAGATTTTGGAGTGATTGAAAGAATTCAGATGAGGAAAGTTATGGTGATGATGATGGTGCTAATCATGCTTGTGCTTGTTGTGGCACAAGATGCTAATCCTCCCCCTCTGCCAGCACCACCAGCACCACAAGAACCTAAACATCAATGTGTTCCAAAGTGTGCTGCTAAGTGCTTTCTTTAGAAAAGGAAGAATCGTCGACAATATCTGCTTTGCTTTGATCTTCGTATGCTAAAATGCAAGATTTCTCTTCAAGATGTCGTTTGTAATTGCACCTTTGGTTGTGCACAATCAATGCCCACCAATTTCGGCTCAGGTATATATATTTAGAACATATTGGCTCCCATATCTATAGATTTTTCTCTATTATCAAATGATATTCATTCTGTGTTTTATATTTGTCAGATGCAGACAAAGTTGAAGCTTATGTGGAAACTTGCTACAGCAATTGCAAGAAGAATTATTAGCATGTATTTGCAATAATAAAAGAAAGAAGAGTGAGATTCATATAAAGACTAGTTTATATTTCCAATATTGTGTGGGCTGTGTTTTCTTATTATTTATCTTTGGCATTATAATGCAACATTGTAACCATGACAAGCATTGCCTAATAAATCTTTTCCTATCTTTATAATATGACATTCAGAATTTGAAGTGGGAAATGTTTGCTATTCCGAAAATGATTATTATAAGCTAATTATAGCTAACAAATAATTAATTGAAATTAAGTCACTTCAAAAAATAGAGTGTTTTTTGACGTGGCAAACAGTAATACACTTTTTGCCACGTTGATAATTATTGACGTGGTTACAGTAACACGACAGTAAAAACTTTATCGACATGGCGCATTTCCGCACGTCAATAATTATTGACATGCCATTTTAACAAGTCAATAATTATTGACGCGTCGGAATGCCACATCAATGATTATTGACGTGTCAAAATGGCACGTCAATAAATAGTGACGTGTCATTTTGACACATCAATAATTCTTGACTTGTCATTTTGACATGTCAATAATTATTGACGTGTCAAAATGACACGTCAATAATTATTGACGTGCCATTATTTCACAGGTCAAAAATTAATTAATTAATAATATTAATTATTTGTACCTATATTAAGTAACAAAATTTAATTAATTGGTTAACAAAATTAGATAACACTATATACATTATCACTGCAGTCATCTCGCATGAAACAGACGATAGCATACGAGGCCAGTTAATGGAAGACATCTAGACCACACTACGAGCTGCTCCTTTGTGGGAAATGAGCCATGTTCGCCGAGAAGAAAACCAAGTAGCACACGAACTAGCTGCTTTAACGGTAAAAGAGAGTTTGAATATGGTGTGGTTTTCTAACCCACCGGCAAGTATTTGTGATCTATTGCAAGCAGAAATTTCTGCGTTGCCTAATTCAATATAAATGCAAAGTCTGCAACTTTCAAAAAAAGAAAAGAAAAAGATTACAATATTAATTGGTACCTATATTAAGTAACAAAATTTAATTGGTATATGTCGTCATATATTAAGAGATATATTCAAACCCATTAAAATTTTATAAAACTAGTTAATGCTCTTGTCTCTTACATGCAATGCTTTCACTATATATGGTTATTATATGTGCTTTGCATTATTTAATTTATGGTTATTAATTAATAGTACTTAACAAAATATATATGGCTATTACTTAATAATAAAATTTATTATAATTAGTGTGTAGAGGTAGGGATCATATAATTAGTTTCTATAATATCTATTCCGGCGTTCGGTGGTTTAATTTTCACCAAATTAACAATGTACCTAACGTTGTCGTTTCCCTGATGCGATATCACAATTATAGTTTGAGGAACTCTTTGGTGAAACCCTAAGCCCCCTTCTAGAGCCCTGTGAAACGCTAAGCCCCTAGAGGCTGCCAGGGGATGAGGGATGCCCACACCGTGATCCCTCCTCCCTTCGACTCTCCTCGCTTTGCTAGTATTTTACCAATGCCCCGTCCCCGTGCCCCTCTTCCTCCCTGCCTTTCCTTTCCCCCTCTGCTTTTTCTCCATTTTTTGCCTTTGGTCTTGTCGTTCCCTCGGCCGCTTCCTTCCCCGCCATCTCTATCTGCAGCGTTCCCTGCTTGGGTTGAAACGGTTTGGGTGCTGGATCGGCTTGCCTTCGACCGATCCTCCGTCCTCTCTGTGGGTATTGCTTTTGGGGGTTTTCACTCAAACTCTCCCGCGCCAAGCTTTTTATGCCACCTTCCGTAGCAGTTTCTGACCAGCTCGCGATCGGCCTCCTCCGGCTGACGTGACCCGCTTTACTTGTTTTTTGCATTTATTTCCCTGTATTTTTGTTTTTAGGTAATTTCTTTACCTACATTTGTTTTACTATTCCTTTTATTTCCCTGTATGGTTTTTTCTTTTTGCTTGTAATAAGGCTCTCTCCTCCTGCTTCGTTGTGCCCAGTTGCTGCCCATTATTACTGGTCCAAACCCTTGGGTTATGAATGTTAATTTTATCTTGACCTTCGGGTCGAGGATGATGAGTATCGGTTTGAGGGTTTTGCTCTCAAAGCTAAGGAATAGACGCTACCTAAGCATTAGATGATGTCTGTTTGATGCAGATCAGAATTTTTAAACCTGATGATTAGTCATAGGTTAGCGGATACTGTGTTATGGTTGATTTGGCCTATTGTTGATGACTGTATCTTTAGCTTCGGCTATGATTTACTTCAAAACTTTTTCTTCTGTTTGTAAGAGCTTTAGGCTCACGACTTTTATCATTGAATCAGTATGATATGTTTCAAAAAAAAAAAAAAAAAAAAAAAAAAAAATTATGCAATGCTTTCACTATATATGGTTATTATATATATGCGCTTTATATTCTTTAATTTATGGCTATTAATTAATAGTAGGTAACAAAATATCTATGGTTATTAATTAAAGTGATATAGTATTAATACATATCACATTTTCAATATTCTAGGAATATTAATACATATATGTATTATCTTAGTTTTAAGTATATAGTATTTTTTAAAAAATAAGTGATCATATAATTTTTTTTCTCTTATTATTTTCAATATATTTTTTTGACGTGTCAAATGTAACACGCGAATAATTTCTTGACGTGTCACATTTTGACATGTCAATAATTATTGACGTGCCATTATTTCACACGTCAAAAATTAATTAATTAATAATATTAATTATTTCGTTCAAAAAATATTAGGTAACAAAATTTAATTGGTATATGTATAATTGGTATATGGTTATTAATTAATATTAGGTAACAAAATATATATGGCTTTAATTAATAATAAAAATTATGCAATGCTGTTATTATATATAGGGTTAAATACCAAATACCCCCCTGAAGTTTGGTAACTTTATTTTTACCCCCTTTGGGGTTTCATTTTTAACACAGGACCCCCTTGAGGTTTTGATAAGTGACCAAGTTAGTCCATCCCTTAGTTGACCGTTAAGACTGACACGTGAACCAATCAGATGTTGACACGTGGCACATATTTAATTTTTTTTCTTTTTCTTTTTAAAAAAAAATACATTTTTTTTTAATTTTTAAAAAAAATTAACTATGTGCTACGTGTCAACATCTGATTGGTCCACGTATTAGTCCTAACAGTCAACTAACGGATGGATTAACTTGGTCCTTTATCCAAACCTCAGGGGGGTATTTGGTATTTTACCCTTATATACATGGAGATAAATTTCTTATACCCTGACAATTAAACATCGTCTAATAAATATTTTCCTATCTTTATAATATGACATTCCGAATTTGAAGTGGGAAATGTTTCCTATTCCGAAAATGATTATTATCAGCTAATTATAGCTAACAAATAATTAATTGAAATCAAGTTATATATCCATCAACAAAATACTAGTAGTTTTCCTTCCTTTTTTTTTTTTTTGTGAGGAAGGGGCATGCATTTTCAACATTGCAGAGCCAAGCACTTAGAGATGGAAAAATTGAATTGATATTTTCATGGAGGATCCTGAAAATTTACATGGGAACATCATATACTATGGACTTTATGAAATATAATGTCATAATGAAATTGCTCTTTACTGTTCACTTGGAAATATGGACGATTTATTGTAAAAAAAAAAGTAAAAAAAAAAGAGACTTGACGAAATATAATGTCATAATGAAATAGCTCCTCTACTGTTCACTTGGAAATATGGAGGATTTATTGTAAAAAAAAAAAACACATACTTACCCTTGATGTATTATGTGCTTTTGCAATTAAAAATTTACAATGTCGCTATTCCATATTTTAATCCATATTAATTACACTCTATCGATATGGTTTAGGGGTAAATCAAACAGTAAACAAGTAAAATTTTTTTGTCCTTAAAGGTAGTTCAATCGGTTGTAGACCACGTCTCATGAAGCGGTAGTCACTAGTTCGAATTTTTTCTCCCGCTTCCATTAGGTGGATATGTTAAAAAAAAAAAAAATGTAAAATTTTCTTTATTATAAAACTTATAAAAATACAAAATTACTTTAATTAAATAATTATTTTAAAAAAAATTAAACCCACGGCTATTTTTTTATTTTAATTGGTTTTAGAAACTTCACTTAATTACATCCCAGGCTGCCATTGGCATTTTTTATTTTTTTTTTCCAAAACATGGGTATATTGGTATCCTCTGTTAGGAATTTACCACAGTCATAATTAAGGGCGTGTAATTAAAAAGACTTAAAACATGCGGTACTGACATTATAAATTTATAAACTTTGAAAATATAATTGCAAAAGCGCCTATTTATCATGAGGCAAGTAAAGTTTTCAAAAATAAAAGATCTTATTCCAATTGGACGGTGCAATTTTAGAGTTCGAAATGACTTCATTTTAAATAAAGTGACAAACACTCACCGAAAACGGATTAGGATCCCCTATAATTTATTTGAAATTGTAAATTCTCAAATTATAGAATTTATGCCATTTCTAGGCATTTAAATTCTTTAAAAATACTACTTACTAAAAATGTGGCTTGTTGTTCAAGCTGCTATGACGATTAAGTGGGATGGTCCGATGAGACTCTATTGAAATAATAAGTCCGCAATCAGCATGGTACAGCATGCTCATAATCTGATACAGCATGAACGAAGAAAACACATTGAAATTCATAGACACTTCATCAAAGAAAAGTTGGAGAGCGGATACATTTGTACACCTTATGTGCCTACACATGGCCAACTCGCTGATGGACTTACCAATGGGTTAAGTAGTTCAGTGCCGATTGTTGAGTCAGAAATTCTCTCGTAGTGGTGCGAAATTTCTGATGTCAAAGCATGCCATCAGCGTTCGTATAAGCGCCTTCTTGATCTCTTCATTCGGCTTGACATACACAACAAATTTGGACTACTTAGTAAATTTAGGGGCGTACAATCGAGCTTTGGCTTCCTGGACGAATCTTGGAAAATACACCTCGAACCTTTTTCCCACGAAACTACTTAATCTACTCCATGTTCCATAGTACCATAGCAAGTAAGTAGTACATTCTTGGCATGTCACAAACGCTTGGTCTCATCAGATAACTTAAAAGTAGACGTATGCATCAAATGCTATATAAATGCTTTTAGGGTGCCTAAAACCTTTTTTTTTTTTGAAAAGGATTTCACTAAAAATATTTTTCAATGATAAATATTTCAATGGGAACAAACAAAGTCTTAATTAGATTATTTTAAGCCGGCCATGATATATTGATATGGGTATAAAGTCATTTTAATTAATGTGTTTCTTGAATTCTCAAGAATAATTACTATTTTATACAATTATGGCAACATCTTCAATATTGGATATTTACTAAAAGGCAAGAAGATCTAAACGTGTATAGATTAAAAGATTTTTTATAGATGGCCAAAACTTCAATACTCATTTTTATGTCCACTCATTGATGACAAATTAAGTGTTCCAAGTCTATAAATTAAATCGTGATGTTGTACTCAACTTCAAAATCACTATAGTTTCAATATATACATAGAGAGATTTTGGAGTCATAGAAGGAGTTAAGATGAGAAGAGTTATAGTGATGATGACAGTGCTAATTATGCTTGTGCTTGTTGTTGCACAAGCCAATGCTGATTCTCGCTGCACTGCAAACTGTGGTCCTGGGTGTCTTTCTGAGAAGAAGAGCAGTAATCTACTATACCTGCTTTGCTCCGATCTCTGTACGCTAAAATGCATTAAGTCTCCTACAGATAGCGTTTATAGTTGTACCTCTGATTGTGCACACTCAATACGCATCTTCTCAGGTATATATATATATATAAAAGAGAAATGATAGAATTTCATCATTCAATTGGGTCTTTCGCACATTTCTTATATATATGGAGATAAATTTCTTTCTAAATACATGTTATATATTCATCTATAACCTATATTTTTTATAAATCTACCATTGAATATGTGGAGCTCTCACCTACAAATTTAATGTTGGATTTGCCCGTCTCTTATATGGAAATTGACAAGAGACGAAAAAAAGAAGAAGAAAATAAACCATTTTTCTTCTTTCTATTATCAAATTATATTCACGTGTTTATATTTGGCAGAAGAAGATAAAGGCGGAGATAAACTGGCAGCTTATGTGAAAGATTATGTGGAAGATTGCTACAACAATTGCAACAAGAAGAATAATTAGCATGTATTCTCTTATTATCTTTGGCGTTATAATGCAACTTGTAACCCTGACAATTAAGCATCGTCTAATAAATCCTTTCCTATCTTTATAATATGGCATTCAGAATTTGAAGTGGGAAATGTTTGCTATTCCGAAAATGATTATTATCAGCTAATTATAGCTAACAAATAATTAATTGAAATTAAGTTATATATCCATCTACAAAATACTAGTAGTTTCCCTTCCCTTTTTTTTTTTTTTTTTTTTTGTGAGGAAGGGGCATGCATTGTCAACATTGGAGAGCCAAGCACTTAGAGATGGAAAAATTGAATTGATATTTTCATGGAGGATCCTGAAAATTTACATGGGAGCATCATATACTATGGACTTTATGAAATATAATGTCATAATGAAATTGCTCTTTACTGTTCACTTGGAAATATGGATGATTTATTGTAAAAAAAAAAAAAAAGAGACTTGACGAAATATAATGTCATAATGAAATACTCCTCTACTATTCACTTGGAAATATGGAGGATTTATTGTAAAAAAAAAAACAAAAAAACAAAAAAAAACAAAAAAAACATACTTACCCTTGATGTATTATGCGCTTTTGCAATTAAAAATTTACAATGTCGCTATTCCATATTTTAATCCATATTAATTACACTCTATCGATATGGTTTAGGGGTAAATCAAACAGTAAACAAGGAAAATTTTCTTGTCCCTAAAGGTAGTTCAATCGGTTGCAGACCACGTCTCATGAAACGGTAGTCACTAGTTCGAATTCTTTCTCCCGCTTCCATTGTGTGGATATGTTAAAAAAAAAAAAAATGTAAAATTTTCTTTATTACAAAACTTATAAAAATACAAAATTACTTTAATTAAATAATTATTTTAAAAAAAATTAAGCCCACGGCTATTTTTTTATTTTAATTGGTTTTACAAACTTCACTTAATTACATCCCAGGCTGCCATTGGAATTTTCTTTTTTTCCAAAACATGGGTATATTGGTGTCCTCTGTTAGGAATTTACCACAGTCATAATTGAGGGCGTGTAATTAAAAAGACTTAAAACATGCGGTACTGACATTATAAATTTATAAACTTTGAAAATATAATTGCAAAAGCGTCTATTTATCATGAGGCAAGTAAAGTTTTCAAAAATAAAAGATCTTATTCCAATTGGACGGTGCAATTTTAGAGTTCGAAATGACTTCATTTCAAATAAAGTCACAAACACTCACCAAAAACGGAGTAGGATCCCCTATAATTTATTTGAAATTGTAAATTCTCAAATTATAGAATTTATGCCATTTCTAGGCATTAAAATTCTTTAAAAATGCTACTTACTAAAAATGTGGCTTGTTGTTCAAGCCGCTATGACGATTAAGTGGGATGGTCCGATGAGACTCTATTGTAATAATAAGTCTGCAATCAGCATGGTACAGCATGCTCATAATCCGATACAGCATGAACGAAGAAAACACATTGAAATTCATAGACACTTCATCAAAGAAAAGTTGGAGAGCGGATACATTTGTACACCTTATGTGCCTACACATGGCCAACTCGCTGATGGACTTACCAATGGGTTAAGTAGTCCAGTGCCGATTGTTGAGTCAGAAATTCTCCTGTAGTTGTGCGAAATTTCTGATGTCAAAGCATGCCATCAGCGTTCGTATAAGCGCCTTCTTGATCTCTTCATTCGGCTTGACATACACAACAAATTTGGACTACTTAGTAAATTTAGGGGCGTACAATCGAGCTTTGGCTTCCTGGACGAATCTTGGAAAATACACCTCGAACCTTTTTCCCACGAAACTACTTAATCTACTCCATGTTCCATAGTACCATAGCAAGTAAGTAGTACATTCTTGGCATGTCACAAACGCTTGGTCTCATCAGATAACTTAAAAGTAGACGTATGCATCAAATGCTATATAAATGCTTTTAGGGTGCCTAAAACCTTTTTTTTTTTTTTGAAAAGGATTTCACTAAAAATATTTTTCAATGATAAATATTTCAATGGGAACAAACAAAGTCTTAATTAGATTATTTTAAGCCGGCCATGATATATTGATATGGGTATAAAGTCATTTTAATTAATGTGTTTCTTGAATTCTCAAGAATAATTACTATTTTATACAATTATGGCAACATCTTCAATATTGGATATTTACTAAAAGGCAAGAAGATCTAAACGTGTATAGATTAAAAGATTTTTTATAGATGGCCAAAACTTCAATACTCATTTTTATGTCCACTCATTGATGACAAATTAAGTGTTCCAAGTCTATAAATTAAATCGTGATGTTGTACTCAACTTCAAAATCACTATAGTTTCAATATATACATAGAGAGATTTTGGAGTCATAGAAGGAGTTAAGATGAGAAGAGTTATAGTGATGATGACAGTGCTAATTATGCTTGTGCTTGTTGTTGCACAAGCCAATGCTGATTCTCGCTGCACTGCAAACTGTGGTCCTGGGTGTCTTTCTGAGAAGAAGAGCAGTAATCTACTATACCTGCTTTGCTCCGATCTCTGTACGCTAAAATGCATTAAGTCTCCTACAGATAGCGTTTATAGTTGTACCTCTGATTGTGCACACTCAATACGCATCTTCTCAGGTATATATATATATATAAAAGAGAAATGATAGAATTTCATCATTCAATTGGGTCTTTCGCACATTTCTTATATATATGGAGATAAATTTCTTTCTAAATACATGTTATATATTCATCTATAACCTATATTTTTTATAAATCTACCATTGAATATGTGGAGCTCTCACCTACAAATTTAATGTTGGATTTGCCCGTCTCTTATATGGAAATTGACAAGAGACGAAAAAAAGAAGAAGAAAATAAACCATTTTTCTTCTTTCTATTATCAAATTATATTCACGTGTTTATATTTGGCAGAAGAAGATAAAGGCGGAGATAAACTGGCAGCTTATGTGAAAGATTATGTGGAAGATTGCTACAACAATTGCAACAAGAAGAATAATTAGCATGTATTCTCTTATTATCTTTGGCGTTATAATGCAACTTGTAACCCTGACAATTAAGCATCGTCTAATAAATCCTTTCCTATCTTTATAATATGGCATTCAGAATTTGAAGTGGGAAATGTTTGCTATTCCGAAAATGATTATTATCAGCTAATTATAGCTAACAAATAATTAATTGAAATTAAGTTATATATCCATCTACAAAATACTAGTAGTTTCCCTTCCCTTTTTTTTTTTTTTTTTTTTTGTGAGGAAGGGGCATGCATTGTCAACATTGGAGAGCCAAGCACTTAGAGATGGAAAAATTGAATTGATATTTTCATGGAGGATCCTGAAAATTTACATGGGAGCATCATATACTATGGACTTTATGAAATATAATGTCATAATGAAATTGCTCTTTACTGTTCACTTGGAAATATGGATGATTTATTGTAAAAAAAAAAAAAAAGAGACTTGACGAAATATAATGTCATAATGAAATACTCCTCTACTATTCACTTGGAAATATGGAGGATTTATTGTAAAAAAAAAAACAAAAAAACAAAAAAAAACAAAAAAAACATACTTACCCTTGATGTATTATGCGCTTTTGCAATTAAAAATTTACAATGTCGCTATTCCATATTTTAATCCATATTAATTACACTCTATCGATATGGTTTAGGGGTAAATCAAACAGTAAACAAGGAAAATTTTCTTGTCCCTAAAGGTAGTTCAATCGGTTGCAGACCACGTCTCATGAAACGGTAGTCACTAGTTCGAATTCTTTCTCCCGCTTCCATTGTGTGGATATGTTAAAAAAAAAAAAAATGTAAAATTTTCTTTATTACAAAACTTATAAAAATACAAAATTACTTTAATTAAATAATTATTTTAAAAAAAATTAAGCCCACGGCTATTTTTTTATTTTAATTGGTTTTACAAACTTCACTTAATTACATCCCAGGCTGCCATTGGAATTTTCTTTTTTTCCAAAACATGGGTATATTGGTGTCCTCTGTTAGGAATTTACCACAGTCATAATTGAGGGCGTGTAATTAAAAAGACTTAAAACATGCGGTACTGACATTATAAATTTATAAACTTTGAAAATATAATTGCAAAAGCGTCTATTTATCATGAGGCAAGTAAAGTTTTCAAAAATAAAAGATCTTATTCCAATTGGACGGTGCAATTTTAGAGTTCGAAATGACTTCATTTCAAATAAAGTCACAAACACTCACCAAAAACGGAGTAGGATCCCCTATAATTTATTTGAAATTGTAAATTCTCAAATTATAGAATTTATGCCATTTCTAGGCATTAAAATTCTTTAAAAATGCTACTTACTAAAAATGTGGCTTGTTGTTCAAGCCGCTATGACGATTAAGTGGGATGGTCCGATGAGACTCTATTGTAATAATAAGTCTGCAATCAGCATGGTACAGCATGCTCATAATCCGATACAGCATGAACGAAGAAAACACATTGAAATTCATAGACACTTCATCAAAGAAAAGTTGGAGAGCGGATACATTTGTACACCTTATGTGCATACACATGGCCAACTCGCTGATGGACTTACCAATGGGTTAAGTAATCCAGTGCCAATTGTTGAGTCAGAAATTCTCCCGTAGTTGTGCGAAATTTCTGATGTCAAAGCATGCCATCAGCGTTCGTATAAGCGCCTTCTTGATCTCTTCATTCGGCTTGACATACACAACAAATTTGGACTACTTAGTAAATTTAGGGGCGTACAATCGAGCTTTGGCTTCCTGGACGAATCTTGGAAAATACACCCCGAACCTTTTTCCCACGAAACTACTTAATCTACTCCATGTTCCATAGTACCATAGCAAGTAAGTAGTACATTCTTGGCATGTCACAAACGCTTGGTCTCATCAGATAACTTAAAAGTAGACGTATGCATCAAATGCTATATAAATGCTTTTAGGGTGCCTAAAACCTTTTTTTTTTTTTTGAAAAGGATTTCACTAAAAATATTTTTCAATGATAAATATTTCAATGGGAACAAACAAAGTCTTAATTAGATTATTTTAAGCCGGCCATGATATATTGATATGGGTATAAAGTCATTTTAATTAATGTGTTTCTTGAATTCTCAAGAATAATTACTATTTTATACAATTATGGCAACATCTTCAATATTGGATATTTACTAAAAGGCAAGAAGATCTAAACGTGTATAGATTAAAAGATTTTTTATAGATGGCCAAAACTTCAATACTCATTTTTATGTCCACTCATTGATGACAAATTAAGTGTTCCAAGTCTATAAATTAAATCGTGATGTTGTACTCAACTTCAAAATCACTATAGTTTCAATATATACATAGAGAGATTTTGGAGTGATAGAAGGAGTTAAGATGAGAAGAGTTATAGTGATGATGACGGTGCTAATCGTGCTTGTTGTTGCACAAGCCAATGCTGATTCTCGCTGCACTGCAAACTGTGGTCCTGGGTGTCTTTCTGAGAAGAAGAGCAGTAATCTACTATACCTGCTTTGCTCCGATCTCTGTACGCTAAAATGCATTAAGTCTCCTACAGATAGCGTTTATAGTTGTACCTCTGATTGTGCACACTCAATACGCATCTTCTCAGGTATATATATATATATAAAAGAGAAATGATAGAATTTCATCATTCAATTGGGTCTTTCGCACATTTCTTATATATATGGAGATAAATTTCTTTCTAAATACATGTTATATATTCATCTATAACCTATATTTTTTATAAATCTACCATTGAATATGTGGAGCTCTCACCTACAAATTTAATGTTGGATTTGCCCGTCTCTTATATGGAAATTGACAAGAGACGAAAAAAAGAAGAAGAAAACAAACCATTTTTCTTCTTTCTATTATCAAATTATATTCACGTGTTTATATTTGGCAGATGAAGATAAAGACGGAGATAAACTGGCAGCTTATGTGAAAGATTATGTGGAAGATTGCTACAACAATTGCAACAAGAAGAATAATTAGCATGTATTCTCTTATTATCTTTGGCGTTATAATGCAACTTGTAACCCTGACAATTAAGCATCGTCTAATAAATCTTTTCCTATCTTTATAATATGGCATTCAGAATTTGAAGTGGGAAATGTTTGCTATTCCGAAAATGATTATTATCAGCTAATTATAGCTAACAAATAATTAATTGAAATTAAGTTATATATCCATCTACAAAATACTAGTAGTTTCCCTTCCCTTTTTTTTTTTTTTTTTTGTGAGGAAGGGGCATGCATTGTCAACATTGGAGAGCCAAGCACTTAGAGATGGAAAAATTGAATTGATATTTTCATGGAGGATCCTGAAAATTTACATGGGAGCATCATATGCTATGGACTTTATGAAATATAATGTCATAATGAAATTGCTCTTTACTGTTCACTTGGAAATATGGATGATTTATTGTAAAAAAAAAAAAATAAAAAAAAAATAATAAAAAATAAAGCGACTTGTCGAAATATAATGTCATAATGAAATACTCCTCTACTGTTCACTTGGAAATATGGAGGATTTATTGTAAAAAAAAAAAACAAAAAAACATACTTACCCTTGATGTATTATGCGCTTTTGCAATTAAAAATTTACAATGTCGCTATTCCATATTTTAATCCATATTAATTACACTCTATCGATATGGTGTAGGGGTAAATCAAACAGTAAACAAGTAAAATTTTCTTGTCCCTAAAAGTAGTTCAATCGGTTGCAGACCACGTCTCATGAAGCGGTAGTCACTAGTTCGAATTCTTTCTCCCGCTTCCATTGTGTGGATATGTTAAAAAAAAAAAAAATGTAAAATTTTCTTTATTATAAAACTTATAAAAATACAAAATTACTTTAATTAAATAATTATTTTAAAAAAAATTAAACCCACGGCTATTTTTTTATTTTAATTGGTTTTACAAACTTCACTTAATTACATCCCAGGATGCCATTGGAATTTTTTTATTTTTTTTTTTTCAAAACATGGGTATATTGGTGTCCTCTGTTAGGAATTTACCTCAGTCATAATTGAGGGCGTGTAATTGAAAAGACTTAAAACATGCGGTACTGACATTATAAATTTATAAACTTTGAAAATATAATTGCAAAAGCGTCTATTTATCATGAGGCAAGTAAAGTTTTCAAAAATAAAAGATCTTATTCCAATTGGACGGTGCAATTTTAGAGTTCGAAATGACTTCATTTCAAATAAAGTCACAAACACTCACCGAAAACGGATTAGGATCCCCTATAATTTATTTGAAATTGTAAATTCTCAAATTATAGAATTTATGCCATTTCTAGGCATGAAAATTCTTTAAAAATACAACTTACTAAAAATGTGGCTTGTTGTTCAAGCCGCTATGACGATTAAGTGGGATGGTCCGATGAGACTCTATTGTAATAATAAGTCTGCAATCAGCATGGTACAGCATGCTCATAATCCGATACAGCATGAACGAAGAAAACACATTGAAATTCATAGACACTTCATCAAAGAAAAGTTGGAGAGCGGATACATTTGTACACCTTATGTGCATACACATGGCCAACTCGCTGATGGACTTACCAATGGGTTAAGTAATCCAGTGCCAATTGTTGAGTCAGAAATTCTCCCGTAGTTGTGCGAAATTTCTGATGTCAAAGCATGCCATCAGCGTTCGTATAAGCGCCTTCTTGATCTCTTCATTCGGCTTGACATACACAACAAATTTGGACTACTTAGTAAATTTAGGGGCGTACAATCGAGCTTTGGCTTCCTGGACGAATCTTGGAAAATACACCTCGAACCTTTTTCCCACGAAACTACTTAATCTACTCCATGTTCCATAGTACCATAGCAAGTAAGTAGTACATTCTTGGCATGTCACAAACGCTTGGTCTCATCAGATAACTTAAAAGTAGACGTATGCATCAAATGCTATATAAATGCTTTTAGGGTGCCTAAAACCTTTTTTTTTTTTTTGAAAAGGATTTCACTAAAAATATTTTTCAATGATAAATATTTCAATGGGAACAAACAAAGTCTTAATTAGATTATTTTAAGCCGGCCATGATATATTGATATGGGTATAAAGTCATTTTAATTAATGTGTTTCTTGAATTCTCAAGAATAATTACTATTTTATACAATTATGGCAACATCTTCAATATTGGATATTTACTAAAAGGCAAGAAGATCTAAACGTGTATAGATTAAAAGATTTTTTATAGATGGCCAAAACTTCAATACTCATTTTTATGTCCACTCATTGATGACAAATTAAGTGTTCCAAGTCTATAAATTAAATCGTGATGTTGTACTCAACTTCAAAATCACTATAGTTTCAATATATACATAGAGAGATTTTGGAGTGATAGAAGGAGTTAAGATGAGAAGAGTTATAGTGATGATGACAGTGCTAATCGTGCTTGTTGTTGCACAAGCCAATGCTGATTCTCGCTGCACTGCAAACTGTGGTCCTGGGTGTCTTTCTGAGAAGAAGAGCAGTAATCTACTATACCTGCTTTGCTCCGATCTCTGTACGCTAAAATGCATTAAGTCTCCTACAGATAGCGTTTATAGTTGTACCTCTGATTGTGCACACTCAATACGCATCTTCTCAGGTATATATATATATATAAAAGAGAAATGATAGAATTTCATCATTCAATTGGGTCTTTCGCACATTTCTTATATATATGGAGATAAATTTCTTTCTAAATACATGTTATATATTCATCTATAACCTATATTTTTTATAAATCTACCATTGAATATGTGGAGCTCTCACCTACAAATTTAATGTTGGATTTGCCCGTCTCTTATATGGAAATTGACAAGAGACGAAAAAAAGAAGAAGAAAACAAACCATTTTTCTTCTTTCTATTATCAAATTATATTCAAGTGTTTATATTTGGCAGATGAAGATAAAGACGGAGATAAACTGGCAGCTTATGTGAAAGATTATGTGGAAGATTGCTACAACAATTGCAACAAGAAGAATAATTAGCATGTATTCTCTTATTATCTTTGGCGTTATAATGCAACTTGTAACCCTGACAATTAAGCATCGTCTAATAAATCTTTTCCTATCTTTATAATATGGCATTCAGAATTTGAAGTGGGAAATGTTTGCTATTCCGAAAATGATTATTATCAGCTAATTATAGCTAACAAATAATTAATTGAAATTAAGTTATATATCCATCTACAAAATACTAGTAGTTTCCCTTCCCCTTTTTTTTTTTGTGAGGAAGGGGCATGCATTGTCAACATTGGAGAGCCAAGGTCTTAGAGATGGAAAAATTGAATTGATATTTTCATGGAAGATCCTGAAAATTTACATGGGAGCATCATATACTATGGACTTTATGAAATATAATGTCATAATGAAATTGCTCTTTACTGTTCAATGGAAATATGGATGATTTATTGTAAAAAAAAAAAAAAAAAAGAGACTTTACGAAATAGAATGTCATAATAAAATAGCTCCTCTACTGTTCACTTGGAAATATGGAGGATTGATTGTAAAAAAAAATAATAATAATATGAAAAAAAACTGTATTAGGCGCTTTCGTAATTAAAAATTTACGATGTCGCTAGTCCATATTTTAATCCATATTAATTACACTATCGATATGGTTTAGGGGTAAATCAAACAGGAAACAAGTAAAATTTTCTTGTCTCTAAGGGCAGTTCAATCGATTTTAGACCACATCTCATAAAGCAGTAGTTACTAGTTCGAATTCCCCCTCCCGCTTCCCTTATGTGGATACGTTAAAAAAAAAGTAAAATTTTCTTTATTATAAAACTTATAAAAATACAAAATTACTTTAATTAAATAATTATTTTAAAAAAAATTAAACCCACGGCTATTTTTTTATTTTAATTGTATTTAGAAACTTCACTTAATTACATCCCAGGTTGCCCATTGCAATTTTTATTTTTCAAAACATGGGTATATTGGTGTCATGTGTTAGGAATTTACCACAATCATAATTGAGGGTGTGTAATTATAAAGAGTTAAAACATGCGGTATGGACATTATAAATTTATCAACTTTAAAAATATAATTGCAAAAGTGCCTCTTTATCATGAGGTAAATAAAGTTTTCAAAAATAAAAGATCTTATTTCAATTGGATGGTGTAATTTTAGAATTCGAAATGACTTCATTTCAAATAAAGTCACAAACACTTACCGAAAACGGATTAGGATCTCCTATAATTTATTTAAAATTGTAAATTCTTAAATTATAGAATTTATGCCATTTCTAGGCATTAAAATTCTTGAAAAATATCACTTACTAAAAATGTGACATATTATTCAAGCAGCTATAAATAATTTTTCTCTCAAATTTTTTTATTTTTATTTTTTTTCATTATTATTTTTTCACTTTTGCATATACTCTTCTTCAGAAATCAAAAGACAATTTTTGTCTCAATTTTTTTTCCATCATAGAAAATAAAAACCGAATGAAAATATCAACCGTTTCAACTTTCAAATCTAAAATTTCGTAATTTATCAATCTACAATTTCAAAATTATTATCTCATGGAAACTCACTCTCCCTTTTCTCTTTATCTTCAGCTTACACGGAACTCAGAGAAGCTCCCCAGCTGCAGTATTCAATCTCTCGATAAACTAATGCTCTCTCACACTCACACTCACACTCACACTCGCACTCTCCCGTCTTCAGCGTCACCTAACAATGTAGCATCATAAAGATTAAAGAACACTTCCTTTTCCTTCAACGTTCAAACACAAACCTCCATCCATGGCTTGCCAATGCCTCCTTCCTTTCTCTTCTTCACTATCCAAAACCCCTAAACCTCCAAGACCATTCCATATCCACTCCTCAATTTCCTCCCAAATTCACACCCCAACCCCTGACGATGATGATAACTACGACAAAACCAAGAAACAACCCCAGCTCAATCTCCTCAACCTCTCTGCAACGCTCACGATCATCTCCGCCTCTCTCCCCAAACCCGCTGTCGCCGCCGTACAAAAGCGCTCGTCCAAGAAAACGCGGCCGAAAAGGCCCGAAGCCCTGACCCCGCAGGAGCTTAAATCCTGGGGGGAGGGACTCCCAATAATATCTAACCGTATACCCTACACCGAACTGTTGGAATTCAAGAGAGAGGGGAAGCTCAAGCATGTAATCAAGCAGAGTAGTAATAGTTTGCGGCACCGGACGGAACCGGTCCTGGTGGTTCTCGAAGATTCTAGGGTTCTGAGGACGGTTTTGCCATCGTTGGATGGGAACCAGAGGTTCTGGGATTCCTGGGACGAATTGAACATCGAGTCGCATTGCGTCAACGCGTATACGCCTCCGGTGAAGATGCCGGAGGTGCCGACCCCGTTCTTGGGGTTTCTGGCGGGAGCGGCAATTTCGCCGGAGTTCGTGATAGGGCTGATGAGTCGGGGGCTGAGAAGGCCAAAGAAGGAGTCGAAGAGAGCAATGGAGCTGAGGAGGCTTAGGGAGGAGCTGAAGAGGAACAAGAAGGAGGACCTGGAGAGGATGAGGACGGAGAGAGAGATGATGGAGAAGGCGATGAGGGTGCAGAAGAAAGAGGAGGAGAAGAGGAGGAAGAGGGAGGTGAGGAAGATGCAGCACCAGAAGTCGTTGCTGGAGTCAAGGGAGAACTACCAGAACATGGCCGATATGTGGGGCAGTTTGGCACAGGATTCAAATGTTGCCACTGCACTGGGATTGGTGTTCTTCGTGATATTCTACTGGACGGTTGTCCTTAGTTATAGGAAGCAGAAGAAGGATTATGATGATAGGTTGAAGATCCAGAAGGCGGAGGCAGATGAGAGGAAAAAGATGAGGGAGTTGGAGAGGGAGATGCAGGGGCTTGAGGGTGAAGGTGAGGACGAGGAGGAGGGTGAGCAAGGGAAAGGTGAGAGCAATCCGTATTTGAAGATGGCTATGCAGTTTATGAAGTCGGGGGCTCGTGTTAGGAGGGCGCATACTAAGAGGCTGCCGCAGTATTTGGAGAGAGGTGTGGATGTCAAGTTTTCGGATGTTGCGGGGCTTGGGAAGATACGGCTTGAGCTTGAGGAGATTGTGAAGTTTTTCACGCACGGGGAAATGTATCGGAGGAGAGGAGTGAAAATACCAGGTTAGATTCAGCCAAAGCTATGGTGCTTAGTTAATGTGGTACTGTTAGTGCCTTTTGAAGTTCAACTAAGAAATATTTATCTGATGCTTGTTTGGGAGAAATTATTGGTGCATTTCCATTTGTTTCATAAATTTTGCTTATTTGGTTTCAAGTGCTTGAACCGGACTGCTTTTAATGATATTACATTGTCTGTTTGGCATATTTTGATCAGATGAATCATCACTCCTTTTTCTCCTAGTTATGAGGAGTGATTTTCATCCAAAACAGTTGAGAGCAGACTTATGGGTACAGATGCTTTTGTATGTCCAATTTTAGTCCTTTACCTTTTAACAAGAAGAATTTCCTTGACAGTCCATTCCTAATGGGCCTGTTGACTCAGAGGCACATTGAATCATTTTTTTTATATAGACCAGTTGCAGAGTGGAAGGGAGTGTAGAATGAGGAACCATAGTATATATATACGTTTATCCTACCCTACTGCACAATCTCTTATATTCTAACTTTATTCTTGCCTTGTTCTAAAACTGGTCAAGAGATCAATGAATGATCTTATTCTTATTTGAGATTAATTTCATTTTGAGGTTAGTGGCACAAGTGCTTTTGCCGCCTAGGTTCTGGTGGTGCAATTTTTTTTTTTATCAAATAAGTTGGCTATCTACCTTTTCCTTTTCTCTCTTGGCCTGCCTAGTGCCTATCATATATATTTGTAGCTTCTCCAACCTGAATTTAGTAATCGTTTACTTCCTGCTAGCGCAGAAACATTATTGTTTGTGTATGACATCAAAGTGGGAGTAATTTTATTCTTTTAGACTCTTTCTTTGGGCTGCTGCTTCTGATTTTAGTATTTCAAACTTTCATGTTTTCTTAGATGTCTTCTCTGTTATTAGCTAGCTAGGCTTCTCTCTTTTTCCTTTGTTCAGACACTTTCTTTAGTTGTCTCTAACCACATATTTCCTTTTTATTCTTCCTTCTTCAGAAGGACCTTGGTGATATAAGCCTCATAGACACAATTTTGGAATATATCTTTTTTACACACACAAACAAACCTGAATATTGTGCTATTTTCATCACTGTTTGGTCTTTGACCATACCATACTTCAAAAGATCTTTTAATTCTCAAGTAGTTTGTTTTTGTTGTAACAGATTTACCCTCGCAGTGGCTTGCGTATGACTTATTTTAGATAGAATTTGTTTCTTAATCAGGTGGCATACTCCTTTGTGGCCCCCCTGGTGTTGGGAAGACTTTACTGGCAAAAGCTGTGGCTGGAGAGGCAGGGGTTAACTTCTTCTCAATTTCTGCCTCTCAGTTTGTGGAAATATATGTTGGTGTCGGTGCTTCTCGTGTCCGAGCACTATACCAAGAAGCAAAGGAAAATGTATGTATTTTTTTAATTTTTTT
>NC_081547.1:7679514-7693530 GCF_901000735.1 Corylus avellana | reverse complement strand
AGCAATTGCCAGTATTATTCTTGTATCACTGGGTATCAAGCGTTGACATATTTTTTTAATCCTCATTTTCTTTTACTGCTTTTAAAAAGAGAGCAACATGTTTCCCTGATGCCACTTCTTTCTTTTTCTAACATGTAGTTATCTATATTTTGTTTTGCACAGGCTCCATCTGTTGTCTTCATTGATGAACTGGATGCTGTTGGAAGGGAGCGTGGTCTTATTAAGGGTTCTGGTGGACAAGAACGGGATGCTACTCTTAATCAGGTTGGTTACAGCACGTAGTTCATTTCAAAAATCTTGTACTGTTCTTCTCTTTGTTAATTGATGATGTTGTGTTTATGCTACAGCTCCTTGTCTGCTTGGATGGATTTGAAGGAAGAGGGGAAGTGATCACCATTGCTTCCACGAATAGACCAGATATTCTAGATCCAGCCCTTGTGAGACCTGGACGGTTTGATAGGAAAATATATATTCCTAAGCCTGGTCTTATAGGTCGAATTGAAATATTGAAGGTACCGGTTCCTAACCTGAATCTTCATTTACATGTTGAATACTGTATTTATGGCGTATCACAATTGCCATGCAGTCTCCTTTCAATACTTTTCTATCAATTTCCAGTTTTTACGTTTTTCCAATTTGTTATATTTTCATGGTTGTAGGTTCATGCCCGTAAGAAGCCTATGGCTGAAGATGTGGACTATATGGCTGTAGCTAGTATGACTGATGGCATGGTTGGAGCAGAGCTAGCCAACATAGTTGAGGTTGCTGCTATCAATATGATCCGGGATGGAAGGACCGAGGTACACTTTTTCTGAATATTGAGCTTTCTTTGGTTTCCCTTTTTTTTTTTTTTTTTTTTTTTTGGCATAAAAGGATTTATTTTTATTAAATAATATCATTTGGCATTGAGTGCAGTTACATAGAAATTAATTTTAAAAAAAATGGAGTAATGTAAATGAAAATCTGGAAGCAAACTTTATGAATATAACTTTTAACTGCAAAGATGGTAAAGAATTTGATGGTTATGTAGCAAGAACATTCCTTCAATATAAACTGTCTACCTAGCCCATGCTAGGGAAATTAGCTTGAAAGATTTTGTATCCCAATCTCTTGTGCTTTATAATTTAAATTCGACTATATTTTGCATAATAGTTAATTATATGAGCTTATATCATTTCTATGCATATTAATGTGCATTTAAACCAAGTTATCACTCAATAAGAAACTTCCAAAATTTTAATGTGCTCATTTTAGTTTAGCTGGTTTCTTTAGTATTTTATTTTTAATACTTTAGGCTTTTAATTTTTACACTAACAAAATGTTTTGGATACTTTAGGCTTTTAATTTTTATTGTTCCTTTCTGTTAGTTGTAAACTCTTACTGTCTGTGCTCCAACTGCTATCTTGCTATTAAATACTAGTGATAATTTTCATTTTTGCAATCTGAACCTTGGTGTTTCTATTTTCATCAATTTAAAGATGTTTTGGATAGCCTATATCATTGAATTGGGTTTTCCCTTGCAATAATGTAGTCATGAGTGAATCACCATGTTCATTGTGCTAAGTTAGCATCCCAAATTTCAGTGCTGCTGATGCTTTGCGGCTTACAGGAATTGGGAGAAATGAATTCATTGATATCATGAACAAGTGCAGATCTAAGATGTTATTTTGATTTGATTTGCAATATAGGGTTCTTAGGGAGAAATTAATGAAACTTAAAGAAAGATAAATTTTGTTCAGGCAGTTTCCATGGATTACCTTGTATGTATGCAGCAACAGTGAACAAGTATTTTCATCTGGAAAGTTTCAATTAAATCTGGTTTGTTTTGCTCTCTCTCGCCTGTGTCGGTGCGTGGGGGCGTGTGAGAGCTGGTTTGTGTTAGTGTTAGGCGGTGTCATGGCTGGTGCAAGAAGATGGTCAGTGGAGTCCAAGGAGTTTGAGGTTTTGATCAAGGTTGGGGCAGCTGGGATAAGAATTTTTGAGAGGAGTAATAGAATCAAAAGGTCCATTTTCATGAAAAATGACGAGCTAGCTTGGATGGTGTGAATAGGAGAGGATATGGTGGCAGTGAAGAATTCAGAAGTTTTTTGGGACCAATCCAGAGCTGGATATCCTAGGATAATAGCTCAGAAATGCTCTAATAGGCATGGATGCTTTCTGACGATGGAAGAATTTGATGGAAGAAGGAGGTGCGGCTCGATCATCATTCCTGAAGAGTGTCGTGGGTTGGGGTGGGATCGTTTCGTCGAGGAAATGCGAGTGGCAAATTCGTCTCTCTGTGAGTCTCATGTGGCCAGTGAGCACCGAGTATTCAGGGAAGAAAAGAGAGACAAGGAGACGAAGGAAAGAAGGAGCTATGCGGAGACACTGAGATTGTCATCGAAGTTAACCAAGGAATGCTGCAATTCCTTCCAAGAACCGTATGTCAGGGTGAATAGGGGGCCGAAAGGTGATTCTGATCGCATGAAACAGCAATCTCAAGAATATGGCAACAAAGCGGCGTTTCTGCCGAAGACCCATGATTCGGTGAGGGCTCTTGATGTTTCTGGGGTGGTTCCGACGAAGGTGTCCTTGCTGGCGAGGTCTGAGAAAGTTCCGGTTGAGTCTGGCAGACGAGGCTTCAAGAATGGAGGCCGCGTGGGGGCGTCGATAGGAGCTCCGGTGAGTCGCAAGTCAACGCTGGCAGTGCAGAAGGAGTCGACGTCAGATTCTGTGCACTTGAAGGGACAGGAGGGGGAGGTGAACCATGCTGGGCAGACCTACTCTGCAATAAGTCTCGAGCTCCTCAACGTTAGGGAGACGTTGTGCCGTCTGAAACAGGAGTGTGACGTGGGGCTGATGAAACTAGACAAGGTGATCAAACAGGTGGAGGGAAACGGGCTTGGGCAGGGGGATAAGAAAGTTAGAGGCCAGCGAGTTTCTGCTTGGAGAAGGAAGGAAAAGTATGGGCTGGGGAGTAAAGGCACAAAACCCAACAGCTGGATGAAGGTGAATAAAAAAGTAGTTTTTAAGCACAAAGGGATGCTGGGCTCATGAGTAGGCTATCTCAATAGCCCAGGGAGAGTTGGACCGAAAGAAGCTTCTTTTTCAGCTGAGGTGGAATCCAGGGAGGAGGCTGAGAAAAGTTCGACAAAATCGAGACCTCGCATGGCACGGTCGGAGAACTCGTCGTTGCTGGCTGAGAAGGCTCTATCTGTGGGAGGGGGGGTTGGATCAGCGGAGAAAAGTATACCCACAGAGGTCTTCGGCAACTCTGTGGGGGCTTGCGACGGGACTATGGCCGGAGAGAAGCCACGCAACAGGGTCTCTACTATTCCGGCGATGGAGGTTCAGTCTACCAGCAAGGGTAAGGAGGTGTTGACTTATAGAAGGAGGAAGTTTGGGTCGCAAAAAGGGGACGAGGTCGTGATGGGCTCGTTAGAAGTCTTGGTTGTGGCTTGTCTGCAGGGGAAAGGGATTTTGGGGTTGACGCCAGATTCAACCCAGAGGGTGCCGGAGATGCAATTTTCGCCGGAAAATCCTCAGAGGTCGCCGATTTGTCATGTGGTGCCTGGAGCTGTTGGGGTAGGCACGGATGAGGGCTCAGTCCAGTTTCCGGTGGAGATGCTCTCTCGTCCAAATGTAGGAATGGTAGTGGGGGCTGTTTGCAGGAGTTTTGTCGGGGGAGACAAGCAGTCTGAGTCTGCAGGTTCTTGTTGGAAAGAAAGGAGTGGAATGTATGCCGGCAATGGAGCTTATTGGGACTGGTTCTGGTTTGGAAGAGGATAGTATCTCAGAGACAGCTGGGTTGGAGGACTTAGGGCCAGGGATGATTTCTTCCAGCTGGGTAGTTCATAATTGTCTCAATTTTTGCCCTAAAATTGGCATAACTGATGGAGGGAAGAAAGGGGATTTGGAGTTTTTATTCAACTCTATTGAAGCTTCTAGAATGCAGGGTGATTCTGTTTTGGGAGGCATCTCTGCCTATGTTCCAGCCCCAACAGGAATTAAGGAGCTCAAGGAGTGTGAGAGGGGCACATTGGTGGATCAATGAAGCTTAACATCGTAGCATGGAATGTGAGAGGGTTGAATGCCCTCAAGAAAAGGTTGCGTATTAGGGGTCTTTTGAAAGAATGGAGTGTAGATATTGTGTGTTTAATTGAGACTAAGATGGAGGTTATTTCCCGAGAGGTGGTTCATAGTCTTTGGGGAGGTCAACATGTGGGGTGGAAGTTTAAAGGGTCTAATGGTTTGTCAGGGGGGATTTTATTGATATGGGATAAGAGGGCGGTGGAGTGTAAGGAGGAATGTGTGGGGCTTTTCTCCTTGGCATGCTCTTTTCAAAATGTGGAGGACAACTGGGAGTGGGCTTTTGGGGGAGTGTATGGTCCGAATGAGGATGGGGAAAGAAGGGCCCTTTGGGAAGAACTGGCGGGTTTGATGAATGTGTGGGAGGTTCCTTGGTGTCTTGGAGGGGATTTTAATATTGTTCGGTTTCCTAGTGAGCGTTCCAGTGTTTCTTACTATTCCACTAGCATGATGGATTTTTCGGACTTCATCTCAGAGAACAACTTGGTGGACATGCCCATGATGGGGGGTCAATTTACGTGGTCTAATAATCACGAAAATGAGAGTTGGTCTAGAATTGAGTGATTCTTGATATCCTTGGATTGGGAAGATCATTTCCCTGCAGTGTCACAAAGAAGACTTCAGCGCTTGATCTCTGATCACTTCCCTTTACTATTGGATTGTGGGGCTCCTTGCGGAGGTAATAAATGCTTTAGATTTGAAAATATGTGGCTTAAAGCTGAAGGTTTTGTTGACAAGGTTAGGTCTTGGTGGGGGTCTTATTCGGTTGAGGGTTTACCTAGTTTTGTGCTAGCTAAGAAGTTGAAATCCCTTAAATTGGATTTGAAAAAGTGGAATGAGGAGGTGTTTGGGGACATTGGGAGGAAGAAAAAAGAGTTGTTGTGAGGTATTCAGGAGTTGGATGAGTTGGCAGAGGTAAGGGGCTTAGCCCAAGAGGAGAAGGCCCAAAAGGCGGATATGGTGAAAGATTTGGAGAACACTTTGTTGTGTGAAGAAATTCATTGGCGCCAAAAATCGAGAGCTTTGTGGCTCAAGGAGGGGGACTGCAATACTTGTTTCTTTCATAAAATGGCTAACTCTTATCGCAGGTATAATCGTGTGGAAGTACTTCGTATTAACGGCATTTTATCCGATGATCCGGCTGAGGTAAAAGATCACATTGTGAGGTATTATCAAAGCTTATACTCGGAACAAAGCACGTGGCGACCTAGAATGGACAACCAGCCTTTTTTGTCCATTGATGAGGAGGATAAAAGGTGGTTAGAAAGAGATTTTGAGGAAAAGGAAGTTTGGGAGGTGGTTAAAGGTATGGATGGTGATTAGGCTCCGGGTCCGGATGGCTTCTCCATGGCTTTTTTTCAAGCTTGTTGGGGTGTTATTAAGAATGATGTTATGGCTGTTTTTGCCGAGTTCCATCGTAGACAACAGCTGGAGAAAAGCTTCAATGCAACTTTTATTTCCTTGATCCCAAAAAAGGCGGAAGCGGTGGAGATGAAGGACTTTCGGCCCATTAGCTTGGTGGGAGGGGTGTACAAAATTGTATCTAATGTTCTTGCGAACAGGATGAGAACTGTGTTGGGTAAGATCATATCCTACTCTCAAAATGCTTTTATTGGGGGTCGTCAAATCCTAGATTCGGTTCTTATTGCAAATGAATGTGTGGATAGTTGCATGAAGTCAGGGGTGCCAGGTGTTCTTTGCAAATTAGATTTGGAGAAGGCCTACGACCATGTTAATTGGGACTTTGTGTTGTATTTGCTGCATAGATGTGGTTTTGGCGAGAGGTGGAAGGCTTGGATAGAGTGGTGTATTACGTCGGTAAGATTTTCCATTCTTGTGAATGGTTCTCCAGAAAGCTTCTTTAATAGCTCGAGGGGAATTCGGCAAGGGGACCCACTTTTTTCGTTACTTTTTGTGCTTGTTATGGAGGCATTGAGTAAGATGGTGAATGCGACGGTTGACTTAGGCTTTTTGACTGGCTTCTCGGTGGGAAATAGGGTATTATCGGAGTTGGTGGTCTCTCACTCTTTATTTGCTGATGACACCTTGATTTTTTGTGAAGCTTCGATCGAGCAAATCCGGTATGTGCGGCTCATTCTTTTATGTTTTGAAGCTGTTTCGGGTTTGAGAGTGAATCTTGGAAAGTCTAAAATTGTGGCTATTGGGGAGGTGGAGAACATTGAGGGTTTAGTTGATATCCTTGGGTGTAGTGTTGCCAATTTGCCTATGAAGTATTTGGGTCTCCCTCTTGGGGTGGTGCATAAGGATACAGCTATGTGGAATGATGTGATCGAAAAGATGGAGCGTCAGATGGCAAGTTGGAAGAGAATGTATCTCTCTAAAGGAGGTCGTTTAACTCTCATTAAGAGTACGCTCTCTAATCTACCGACTTACTTTTTGTCTCTGTTTTCGATCCCTATGAGTGTAGCTAAAAGACTTGAGAAAGTTCAAAGAGATTTCTTGTGGGGAGGGATGGGAGACGAGCCTAAGATGCATCTTGTAAATTGGAATCAAGTCTGTCGTCCCCTTCGGTACGGCGGGCTTGGCATTCGAAAGTTGCATCAGTTTAATCAAGCTCTCCTAGGTAAATGGCTTTGGAGATATGCGAATGAGAGTGAGGCTTTGTGGTATAAGGTTATCAAATCTAAGTATGGAGATCAGGATGGTGGGTGGTGCACAAAGAAGGTCTCGGGTTCCCATGGTGTGGGCTTATGGAAACACATTCGTCAAGGTTGGGATTTTTTTGCCAAAGGCATCCGTTTTGAGGTGGGGGTGGGTTCGAAAGTTCGTTTTTGGCATGATATTTGGTGTGGGGATTCCGCTTTGAAGCATGCTTTCCCGTCCTTGTTCAACATTGCCAGACATAAAGAAGCTTGGGTGAAGGATAACTTCATGTGGAGGAGTGGGGTGGTCGAGTGGAATGTCATTTTTGTGCGGCCCGTACAGGACTGGGAGATGGATTTGATTTCTGCTTTCTTGGACCGGTTGTACTCTTGCAAGATATCCACAGGTTCTGTGGATCGTATTCAATGGTCATCGTCTAAGAAAGGCAAGTTCGAGGTTAAGTCACTTTTCAAGGCCTTGTCTAATTTAGATCATGAGGTGTTTCCTTGGAAGAGCATTTGGCGTACTAAGGTGCCTATGCGAGTGGCTTTTTTCGGGTGGACCGCAGCCTTAGGCAAGATTTTGACTCACGACACCCTGCGGAAGAGGAACCTAGTGATAGTGGAGTGGTGTTGTATGTGCAAGAAGAATTGAGAGTCGGTCAATCATCTTCTTCTCCATTGCGAGACCGCGAGCATTCTTTGGCATATTATTTTTGATCGATTTGGGTTGCATTGGGTCATGCCTTGCAAGGTGAGGGGCTTGTTTGATTGTTGGTGGTCGGGAGGACGTTCCCGAAGCGCGGTAGTGTGGAAGATGATCCCTCTGTGTCTCATGTGGTGTATTTGGAATAAAAGGAATGCTAGATGCTTTGAGAACTCCACTAGGACCATAGAGGAATTGACCCATTTCTTCTTCTTTACTTTGTATTCCTGGAAAGCCGCTTAGCTTGCTCCTATAGGGATTAGTTTCTATAATTTCCTTTTTCATTTTTCTCCCTTTTAGGCGCTCTCTTTTATACTTCCCGTGTATGTGGGTTGCGCCCTTCTGCGCTTTTTATATCATTATTACTTATCAAAAAAAAAATTTTTACACTAACAAAATGGCCGGGTGTTCTAACAATTGCCCCTTTGGAACACTTCACGATGGTGCCAATAAAGAACTTATTGTACTTGTGCAGATTACTACTGATGACTTGTTACAAGCTGCACAAATAGAAGAAAGAGGAATGCTAGATAGAAAGGATAGAAGCTTGGAGACATGGAAGCAAGTAGCAATTAATGAAGCAGCAATGGCTGTTGTAGCAGTGAACTTTCCTGACCTTAAGAATATTGAGTTTGTATGGTTCTTAAACTCAAGCATTTTCACTTTTTTCTGCCATATAAATTCTCAGAGCTCTGTAGCTGCATTAATTTTCATCTCTATTATTTTGGTCAGAATTGGAACTGAGGTGAACCCATTAACGTCTTACTTAAACTTAGACCTAGAAAGTTACAATTTTGTTTTTGATAAGTAATAAGTTTCACTAGAAAAGCACATTATGGTGTGCAACCGCTGGATGAACACCCAAAGCAAATTTAACATATAAAACTCAAAAATATGAAAGGCTGCAACACATTCTAAAAGGAGTATGAAGCAGTAGCTTCTGTCCAATCATAAAGAGACGTCAAGAACAAAAAATTCTTCTTCATTATCGGTAATTTGCATTTTCAATAGTGTGTGGATTCATTTCTCTCCAAATACACTACATTAAACCAAAGGAAATTACCTTATGAATTTCTCCACTTCATTGTCTACCAAAGTGTAATACTTTGATCCCATATTGGGAAGATGAGTAGTAGCCCATATAGAGTTGGTGGTTTATAAAGATAGTCATGAGTGTTAAGTTTCACATTGCCTAGTGACTAGGTAAAACTAAGCTTTATAAGAAATTTTAGGAAAGTCCAAAATTGACTAGTCATTTTGGGGGTGATAGTACAGATGTGGCTAGTGTTTTTTCCTAAATCGTTACACAAGCTTTTCTTTACAATCCTACAATAGTTTCCACTGTTTATCATGGACAATCTGAGGAAGTGGCATGTCTGTGTGGAAGATGATGCCTTTGTGTCTGTTGTGATTACTATGGAGAGAACTAAATGACAGTAGTTTTGAGGACTATGAAATGATGTTAAAGGAGATTAAGGCTGTATTTTTTCGCACTATATATCTCTGGACAGCTGCTTTTGTTTTTCCTTTAGTGATTAGTTATCATGAATTCCCTGATCTCTTTTCTCTTTCTAGGTAGGTTTTTTTTCATTTATACTTTTTGTGTACTTAAGGGTGTCTTACTCTTTTAATGACATCTCAATTACTTGCAAATAAATTGGAGGCAAGTAAGTATGGTAATCAAATCAAATTACAATGAAATCAATATCAAATCTGATTGTAGGAGATTACAATCAATTACAACAAATCTTTGAAATCAAATCTCAATTAACCACTTAACTTTTGTCATATCAGTTTTAGATTCTTCTAGGCACTTATGAATTAATTTTGCATCAGTCAGTGTAGATATCTATCCTTATTTCGTAACTGTTTATGTTTAGCCTGTACGTAAATCTTGACAAGTTGTGCTTCATGTTGGTTGTCTTGAACTAAAACGGCACCAGAAACGCAGTTCAAGTGTCAAGTGAAAAAAGAGGCACAACGAGGCTTATAAGAATATGGGTAGATTTAGTGAAGAATGATATGTTAATAAGAATGCAGCAGAGAGTATGATTTTAGATAGGATAGAATGATGAAAAAGATACATATAGCCAATCCCAATTTATTGGCAGGGGTCCGTAAAATCGATTCCAATTTGATTGCGATTAAGCTTTAGTTGAGTCGAGATGAGTTGAGAAAATAAATCAAAGTAGAGTCAGTTTGAAGCCAAAAAAAAAACAAAAAAGAAATAGTTAAAGAGTCCAATGTGTCTGTTATACTAGTTCAGGATTTGATGAAATCTAAACAAGTCAGTACTTTGTTCCTCTTTGTGGCTCGACTGCTAGTTTCTTCTCTGGATATTTCTCGTTGACCCAACTTTCATCTGCCTGGAATGAGTTGGTCACCTTGCTTTCATGCACAAGATACACCCCAGAGCACCAAAAAAGGGAGAAATCTGCAGAATAAAAGAAATCCTTAAAAATTTTAGTGAATATGTAATAAATGTATCACATTTTTTCTGTTTATATTTTAAACATTCCTGATGAATATGTATATGATAATCTTGGTAATTAATAGAAAACTAATGTTGGAAAGGACCTGGGCCAAGGTAGTGGGGGAAACAACAATGACTTGATTGAAATGATCATCCTGGATGGAGCAAAGTGGCATCGAAGTAGTCGGTTTGTATGCTTATCGGTGGACTGTTGGCAGCACACGAAGTGCTACTGAATGAAAGATGGTGCCTTCGTGCCTTTTGTGGTGTCTTTGGAGGAAAATGAATGATTGAAGTTTTAGGACTATCGGAAGACTTAAGAGGAGATGAAGTCTTTATTTTTCAATACATTGTATCTTTGAACAACTACATTTGTTTTTTCTTTGGTGATTAGTTATTATGATTTTTCTGTTCTTTTTGGCCCTACTATCTAGGTGGCTTCTCGGCTCTAATTGTCCTCGAGGAATTTGCATCATATTCTGTACCTTTTGGAATTCTGGACTGTCATTGGATTGATCAGCTTAAAATTTAACCCATTAATTTTTTTTTCTCTTATTGCTGCACATCAATTATCCCTGATTTGTGCTTGCTCTTCCAGATGAATTTTCCTGTTACTCGTCTAACAATGACTGGAAAATTACTGACAGTTTATTGTGCTGATGCAGGTCACAATAGCTCCTAGAGCTGGAAGGGAGTTGGGTTATGTTCGAATGAAAATGGATCCTATTAAATTTAATGAAGGAATGCTCACGTATGTGTCATTCATTTTCCTTATATTTCTTGGACTATGAAATGTTTTAGAAGTTAGTGAGCAATAATAATATTACTGTGATCAATACCATAATGCACTGTTGAAAATGGATCCTATTAAATTTAATGAAGGAATGCTCACGTATGTGTCATTCATTTTCCTTATATTTCTTGGACTATGAAATGTTTTAGAAGTTAGTGAGCAATAATAATATTACTGTGATCAATACCATAATGCGCTGTCCTAAAGGGATGTGCGCTTACAGGACTCCGTTGCCTCCAGTAATTTTTATTTATTTATTTTTTTCACTTAGTTGCTTGTTGTAGTTTTATTAGAAATCATGTTTATTGTTATATATATATATGTGTGTGTGTGTGTGTGTTTCCTTTCTTTTTTTCACTCTTTGTTTCTTAATGCCATGCAGCCGGCAATCCCTCCTGGACCATATAACTGTTCAACTAGCACCACGTGCAGCTGATGAGATTTGGTATGGTGAGGGTCAGGTAAGAAAACCTTCAATTGGTTATATTCAAATGATTCAAAATCCTTGGAGGGAAACTATGGTGCAGAAAAAAGTAAGCAGTAGGCATCAAGTTCGATGCAATAAAGGACCTATTTCTATGTAAAACTATTTTGTTTCCTTAAAGATAAGTATGAAATGTTCTGCAGCAGATGTCTATAGGGATCCTAATGGAACTGTTGACAAGAATTTTTTTTTTTTTTTTTTGGGGAAGTATATTATGATATTTGGGAGTGGTTATATAGATGTATTTGTTGCTCATATTTTGGCAGATATAACTTTGGGGTTACACGAACATATTTTGGGAGAATAGTGCTGGTATCTCATTTTACTTAAATGATTTTGTCATTGCATGGGGTGATCTAATCAAGAAACTTATTGATGAGTGTCCACTGTGAAACCGAGATGTTCCCCCACTTTGCAGTTGGGCAAGATTTTCTAAGAGCTTTGATATAGACACAACACAAACTCAACTCATGGCCAACTTCTCTCTTATGTATAAAAGAATTTTAAACCAAACAAATTGTCTTTTTTCCCAAATTTTCAGAATTTCAAAATCCTCTCTGTCAATTTTTTTTTTTTAAATGACACATAGGAGAGAAGTTGGTCATAAGTTGGATTTATGTTGTGACCTTAACATTTTCCATTTTCTAAACCAATTGGTCACAGATACGCGTGTTTCAAACATTGCATCTTGCCTAAACATTCTGACATAGCTATGTATATGTGTGTAACTGTGTAGCTTTAAAGGAACATGTGCAAGTATACTTTCTTAGTGATTCTGTGACTAAGCATGGATATTCTTTGTGCATTGTCAAGCGGAAACTTTCTTGGAGTGATTTAACTGTTACTGTCACGTCTTAAACATTAATCTTGAAATTTCTTGAGCTGAAGAAAAGTGATCAATGTAGCTAACCCCTAGCTGGGATTGAGGGCTCTGTTGAGTTGTGTAGGGAATTCCTTTTTCTAGTTCATATATTGCTTATCAAGATCTAGATGTTGTTAATTAACACATTTTGATTACTCCAGATGAGTACGATATGGGCTGAAACAGCAGATAATGCTAGGTCAGAAGCTCGGACTCTTGTTCTTGGTGGCCTCTCTGAGAAATATCATGGATTATCTGATTTCTGGGTGGCAGAACGAATTAACGTAATGGATTCTCTCTGTATCTTCCAATTTCTTCTTGAGGTTTTTCAGTTTTGGCATCAATCATGGTTTCTGTAAATTAGGTTTTTTATTTTTATTTTTTGAATTTGATGGCCCCACTAGTTGCTTTATGAACTCCAATTTGGATTTGTAAATGTTTCTGTAGCAAAGAAATTAAAGTGCAAAAAGCAACCAGTGGAGAATTTGGCCTTTCAAATTTTACTTATTTTAATTGGGGGTGGGGATAAGATCAAAATTGGTGTGCAATTGTCTCTAAAATTATAACCTTGGATTTCTAATACTTTGTTCAAGTGATGAAAAACCTTGTCTCAACTTTTTAGTAAGACATGACTATGAATTGTACTCCTAATGCATTGTAATGCCAACAAATTTTCAGGAGATTGACTTGGAGGCATCACGGATTCTCAACTTGTGTTATGAGTGTGCGAAAGAGGTAAAGGAAGCACATATCACCAAAACATTATTTTGATATCCTTATGTGAAGAAAGTCACAATTCCTTGTTTTGCATACCAGATTCTGCTGCAAAACCGAAAGCTTATGGATGCCTTGGTTGCTGAACTTGTTGAAAAGAAAAGTTTGACCAAAAATGAGTTATCACACCTAGTTGAGTTGCATGGTTCCCTCAAACCAATGCCACCAAGCATACTTGACATCCGGACTGAAAAACGTATGAAGTTCCAGGAAAAGATAATGAAGCAAAACGAAGCAGCTGTAGGGAGCAATGTATGATGATGAGCAAGGTGCCAAGAGAATCATCTGTTTGGTTTTTTATCTTGGGGCAACACATGAGCCAGGTTGGTTGGTGGATTTTGGATTGAGCCATCATCGATGCACAATCTGTCTGTGGGTCTTTCGCATGGGCATTTTCTACAATGATCGTGTATATTCTGCCCCATTGAGCCTATCCATGGGTCATATGCGATTGCAGAAGGCATGCTAGGATGAAATCTGAGAGAATTTTGACACCACACTTACTCACCCTTCAATCTTGTTCCTTTTTGAAACATTTGTAATTGACATTGTTTACCGAGTTATATATATATATATTGTTCATCAAGAAAATTTCATTAACTGGTTTTGGGAGAAAATAAGTAAAGCAAAAATGTATATCTACTGCTTAAAAAAAAAATAAAATAAAAAAAAGGGTGTATCGAGCGACTTTATCAAACTTTTTTAAAAAAAAACTTCCCTTTCCGACCAATTTTATTAGAAGATCATATAGGCCTCTTGTCAAACATAAAGTTTGAAAATAAATTTCTGCATAGTTTTTCATTATTTAGTCTTACTAAATGTTAGGTGTTCTCCTTGTGTACTTCGGTCAGATATCTCAATTTTGATTTAATTATCTTAAGTTAGACATGTAAAATCAAATCATAACCAAAGGATTATTAAAATCCATATCGTTCTCCTAATCACGTTTTCTCTTTGAGAATAACTTATATAGAGAGTTTGCACAAAATGTGAGTTTTGTGCAACCAATCAGAAGGTGACGTCTAAGCTAAACTTACCAAACTTAAGTTTTTCTTTTATAAAAAAAAAGTTCAACTACACTAGATTATACTACATATGAAATAAAAAATTAATTTTTTTTTTTTTAAAAAAAAACAATAGAATTGAAGGGGTGGTTGCCGGCCACCCCAAGTGGGGGGAAGGGTGGTCGACAGCCACCCCTAGGCCTACAAGTGGCCGCGCGGCCACCCCCATGGCCCATGAGATGGCTGGCG
>NC_081547.1:7572786-7678668 GCF_901000735.1 Corylus avellana | reverse complement strand
TCTAGAAAAAACCTAAAAAAAAAAAAAAATCAAACAGTATTGTTTTTTTTTTTTTTTTTTTTAAAATCAATTATAAGAAAAAAAATTAAAAAAATTTCGATTTTTTTTTTATTTATAAAAATTGAAAATTTTCGTTTTTTTTTAAATTTTTGTTTTATAATTTTATTTAAATAAAAATTTACGTTTAAAAAAATAAAATTTTCGTTTAATAAAATGAAAATTTTTGTTTTTTTAAACTAAAAAAAAAAGGAAAATGTTAAGGTCACAATATAAATCCAACTTATGGCCAACTTCTCTCATACGTGTCATTTAAAAAAGAAAAAATTGATAAAGATAATTTTGGGATTCTGAAAATTTAGGAAAAATGACAATTTATTTGGTTTAAAATTCAAATTTTTTTTATACGTAGGAGAGAAGTTAGCCATGAGTTGGGTTTGTGTTGTGTCCGTATCAAACCTCATAAAAAAATAGTTTTTTTTTTTAAAAAAATAAATAAAAATTTCCGTTTTAAAAAAAAATTAAAAATTTTTGTTTTAAAAAATTGTTTTTTTAAAGAATATTATTTTTAAATTAAAATTTTTTGTTTTCAAAAAAAATCATTTTTTTTTTTGAATTTATAGGGGTCTTTTTGTCTTATTGAGAAATTTATAAGGGCATTTTTGTCTTATTGCTAGTTTTGGGGGGACATTGACAATGTTTTGGTAGTTTTAAGGAGACATTGTCACAATTGAAAGTTTGGGGGAGACATTGTCAATTGGATAGTAGTTTGAGGGCTATATGAATTTTACCCAAAAAAAAAAAAAAAAAAAAAAAAAATCTGAAATTTTACCGAAGAATCAGGATAATATGGTACTTGAAATGTTAAAAACCGTAAATGACCCTCCAAATCCAGGTCAGCTCCACTTCTTCTAAAAAGGTAAATCCAAATTAATATCGCGAGACTTTTGGAATCTGGATATAACGGAATCATAACCGCCACGTCCCACTACGTTTCTGAAAAAACCGCCCACTATCTCCGCGCCAATTTGCCACTTATTCCTCCATACCATAATCTATCATTTATATATAGGTATAGCTACATTATATTCATTAACCACATTACATTGCCAAATATTTTCAGTGCGATTTGCTTTAACCTTCTAGAGTACAAGAGTACTACAAGGATGAAGAAGGTGAACATGGCATCTCTCTTGGGCATCTTCTGCACTTCTGCGATGGCGATCTTGGCCGCCATGAGCGTGGGGGTCATAGCCGTGAAGGAATTCAAAGTGGGCGGTAAAGGGGGTTGGATGGTACCTGATGCCACCAACACTGCAATGTATAGTCAGTGGGCTGAAAGGCACAGATTTCATATTGGAGATTCTCTCAGTGAGTTTGCTATATTAACGATCGAGTTCCTTAACTTCTTTTTGTGTTTATCTTTAGAAAAGATTTTTAACTTCTTGAGAAATATGGAAAAAGTATCAAAATGGTGACTGATTTATATGATTTTTCTTGGGTTTTTTCAGTAAAGAAAATTTATTTGAGGTTAGATCAAATTCATGCTTAATTAGTTGAATGTGCTATTATAATTTTCATCCAAAAGCAAAACAGATCGATTATTTTCATATTTATTCATTTCTTTTGGCTTATGCAAATGTATTAGAGTATATGATAAGGATAGAAATCAATTAATATTATTATGTCTTTCGCTTGGTGTGTGTTCTTCTAAACATCTTCTGTTTTTTGTTTTTGTTTTTCTTTGTTTCTTGATACAGCTTTTGAGTACAATAATGATTCAGTTCTTGTGGTGGACAAATATGACTACTACCACTGCAACACAACCGACCCTATCACTGCCTTCAGCGGTGGGAACAGAGCTGTAGTGAAGCTTGATAGGCCTGGCCCTTTCTACTTCATTAGTGGTGCTCCTGATCACTGCAACAACGGCCAGCGGTTACTTGTTGATGTGATGTCTCCACACCGACGGCACCCGATTGCTCCGTCACCTCCGTCGGTTGCTTTTCCACCTGAGACGGACAAGCAGGGGCCCTCTCCTTCCCCATCAACAAGCTCAGGAGTTGTAGTTTCAGCCACGCTTAGTTCAGTCTCTAGGGTTCTTATTGCCGGATTTGTGACTTTTCTATGGTCTGCACTACTGTAGCTTTTTTTTAATGCCATTTTTGAATGCTTTAGTTGCCTTTCTTAGCTAATTAATTAGTTGGTTTTATTCACCCTACATTGAACATTGCTGCTTTTATTATGCTCTGGGGTACGGTTTTTATGTTCGACGGTACTCTTGTTTAAATGTTCTTTCGTTTTCTTTGAGCTTTGTTGATCATTTCTCATAGCATTCAAGAATCTTACACTAGTTTTAGGCATTTATACAATTGAAGATAAAAACCAGCGTTTCATGCCTACTTATAGGAACTGATCATAAATCAGATAGAGTAAAGGGAAATGCTAGCACCGATGGGTAACGATTAGTGTCATATCATCCAATCGTATGACAGTTGTATAGAAGTATACCACCAAAATAGATGTACTAAAACTATGACAAAGATTTGTAACCAATGTGTATCTTGTACATGATAAGATTCGATCTTGATAATCATGTAATTATTATAAATATACAATAGTACTGCTCCTAAGATAATTAAGGGAGCCAGTAATTCAATCAACAGAACTTTGTGTTCTGTCGCTACAAATTCATAGGAAAAAAAAAAAAAAAAAAAATGTTGAATGTTTCTGAATTTGAGTCGGTGAAAATTCTCAGTATGAGTGATAGCCTTGACGGTGGGAACTCTCAAGATCAGAATTAAAAGAATATAAGCTTCTAATTCTGCTTTTTGCAAGTGCATCCCCCACTCTCATTCTCTCTTTCTTCCATTTCTTCTTTCGACACCAATGCTCAACCAGCATTATAGTTAAACCTAAAAAAACTGTCCCCAGAGCTCCTCCACTGATTGACAGTGATGCCACGAACATCCACTCTGCTCCCATCCCTTTCGGAAGGATGACCAATGTTGCTGCCACGTACGCTGTTCCCATGAATGACACGGATATCCACAGCACCTTGTGAGCAACTGTCAGGATCATCATCTGAGGTTTTCTTTGGAAAGGAATGATGCTGACTAGGACGACGACGATGCATAGAGATGAGAACAATGCGATGTTATTGCTTAGCGCGAATACCTTGAACGCTGTCGTTCTGCATACGATGGACTTTCCCTCCAATCGTCCATCCTGATGGACGCCACCGGGAGGGGTTACCCCGGCTGCAAATGTAACCGTGGCAATCAGAATGGCCACCAGTATAATTGTGTTCCTGGCATTCTGGACCCCCTCATCGTATCTCTCATCTTGCTTATTTTGACGACTTCTATAAATTTCTGCTACTTCTTCCTGTCGTCTCTCGCTGAGATGTTTCTGTTGTCCCAAACTTGTTGTCTGGGTGCTTTGAGTCTGCTTTGAGGAGCATTCTGGTTCAGATATGTCGTTCTCCTGAATTTCACACATCTTTTCTACTTCTTGCTGGATTATTTTCATCTGGGCATTCTCAGTGTCCTGGTCCAGGATGTCAAGGGCTGTCAGTCCTTTATGGTTCTGGATTCTAATATCAACTGTTGTTTTGTTAATCAGGTACTCCACAATCTGTAACAGCAAAAGTCTAATTAGGAAACAGAGACATACACACAAAAACATCAACATCAACGATCAAGTTTAACCTTCATAAGACACAATTACAAATCATTATATCTGAAAGAAGTGTAGCTATGGACATGAGCTGCCCTTAAAAGGATTTGGGCATGGGACACTCTTGCGAGTCCCATATGGCATAAGTGCAAATCTTAAGCATGCATGTCTATATCAGAGTCAACTACCACATCGAGTGAGTAAGAGATTGAAGTGTTGTGATTTTGTGATTAAGTCACGGAGAATGCGACCTATAAGCTAGATATATGCATGTGCATAGTGTTAAATACTGATAGGTGACTGGAGCTTTCAAAAGATGAATGACTATCATCGAGTTAGTGTTGATAGAGTGGGCTGCCATGAACTTAGTTGTGGAATGTAATAGTGTGTTATAATTTTAAATGTCCCACATAGCTTAAGTACAATATTAACTGTGGCAGCCTGGGTATGAAGATGAAGATGTGTTTATATGAATACTTACACCCTTCATGACAATAACGCATTTTAAAGTTATGATGGTCATGATCCTATTAGAACTCTGCAATTAAGTGAGCTTATGTGAAAGTAGTATTAGGATGGGTGACCTCCCAAAAAGTCTAATTCGGAGGAGCCAGAAGCAGACAATATTGTGTGTCAATGAGGTAAGGTGTTACACTAACCATGTGTATATAAGCTCTTAGACACTATTCCAATGCAATCCAATTTTTAAGAAGTGAATTCTACTTGAGGTTCGTATCAGACACCAGTCACACCACACAATGGTATAAAAAGTTTCTCTGCACAACTTTAGGCTGCAGATGTGTCAAACACCTGCTCAACATAAACCTGACTCCACCATAGGCGAATGGAATTTCACTAACATCAATTCTAGAAGGTAGCGTTATAATTTCTCACCTGATGGTGTCCTCCAGAGACTGCAATATGTAAGATGGTGTTACCATATTGATCTGGACAGTGAAAGATACTGGTATCATTGAAAACATGCACCAAGTGAAAGAAAGCATCGTAGTGGTTGTATCTCACAATGAGATGAAAAACTGTGTCTCCCTTTTTTGTATGATACTGAAAAGATGTTGGAGCTATCGACATGAATTCTTTTAGAATTGCAGTGTTGCCCTTCATCGCTGCCAAGTGCAAAGGTGTGTAACCATCATTATTATATTGCAGAGCAAGGTCTGCGTCAAGCCTTAGCAGCATTCTTGTTATCTCCAAGTTCTCTCTATGACAAGAGCAGTGCAATGGCGAATATCCATTTGTATCAATCTTTTGAGCAAAGTTTGGACACACATCTAAAATCTGCCTAACAATACCTGCATCACCAACTCCAAATTTTCAGCAGAATTTTGCTTAGAATTGAAATTTATGCTGCAACTCTTCATTCAAATGAGCATAGAAAACTAGCCAAAGTCAAGTGTCATGTGGGCTCTAATAGGAGATATAAGAAATTTCCTAATAAATTGTTGACCCATATGTCACATGTATTTAATATGGTTTAATTAAACATAAATTAAGGTGTGTTTGGTAATTTGCTTCAAATAAGGAAATTATTTGTAGAATCCTAATTGGAATCAAATTCTTTTTCTTTTCTTTTTTTGATGGAAAGAATAATTAAGGTAAGAATTTAATTGAGGGTCCGAAGCCTACCTTATAAATAAAAAATTTGTGTATTCTATCTATATGGACATAAAACATAATAGGCACTAGGTGAGGTTAAAAACCTCTTTCTCTTAAAGGTTTTTTTTTTTTTTTTTGGATTTCTGTTGCAAATCAAAGGCTAGCTTGAACAAATCTAAACTATTTTTCACCATATATTCATTCAAATAATTTATGAGAAATTTCACTTAACTCTCTTGAATTGTTATCGCTTTTATAATTACTTAAGAAATTCTTAATTTATTGTATCTATCTACATTTTTTTTTCTTTCAATTTCACCCATCCGTTAAGATTTTCCGTTAAATCCTATCAAAATTCTCAAAACACTCCTTTTTTTTATTAAAAAAAATATTAATTCAAAGATTCAGGCGGAATATTTTTGCAAATTTTGTTAAATCCTTCCTAGCACCTAAATCCTTGCAATTTATTTTTTCATTTTTTTCCAAAAAAAAAAAAAGGGTATTTTGGAAATTTTGATACCCTTTTTCCTAAGAAGGGGTGAAATTGAAAAATAATTGAAAGATTAATACACCAAATTGAGAGTTTTTTAAGTTTAAAAGGATAATTGTAAATGTAATGAAAGTTGATTGGGTTAAGTAAAGTTTCCCCAATAATTATTATGCTCTAATTAACAAATAGAAGTCTACTATATATGTACGTACCTGTATGTCCTCTTGATACAGCAACATGAAGGCAATTTTGACCAAAATCATCTTCAACCAGCCCCCGCATCCATGGCCTACTCAAAAGGAACTCGACCACCTTGAGATGCCCATGACTGCAAGCCATGAACAACGCGCTCTGCCTGTCGGAGTTAAGCTTACAAGCTGCCCATGGATTGGTGTCAATCAGCAGCATCGCCACCTTCAAATTTCCTTGACGACAAGCTTCATGCAATGGAGTCTCCTGCCTGCTATTCTCAGCTGCGACCATGTCAGGGCGCAGCTTCACAATATCTGTCACCATTTGAATATGCCCGAATCTTGAAGCCAGGTGCAACACCGTGTGAGAGCTATTGCCTGCTCTTTGCTGCAGAATTTCTCCATTCTCTCCAACTATACTCATAAAGGCGCGCCTGTCATTCTTTGCAATTGCCTCCAAAAGCCTCTGATCCATTTTCTTAATTAATCAAACAGATGGTGTACGTTGCCACTACCGCTTATTTCTGGAAATGAATATTCTTCCTTTAAGAACGTGGTTGAGGTGCTTAATTTGCATTGTTGACCGAATCTTCTTACCTTCAATTTCTGGGAAATGCAGGTGCCAATTAATTCTCAGCATCTTCAAGGAAAAGAGAATGCTATGACAGAAATACAAGTACACCAAAAGTCAAGTAACATACTTAAGCTTGTTATAATTGATTTTGATACTTAATGGTTGGAAGCAGTTGGAAGTTATTTCATTTATCTTCATGATCAAATATGACTTAGCCTTGTTGGGGCCAAAAACTTAACATTCATGTAACGTCGTCGATCAACTAGGGGCGGAACTAGAGATTTGTGTTTGGAGTAAAATTCTAAAAATAATAATTTGGGGAGTCAAAAATTAAATTTTATAGGAATTTTATACTTTAAAAAAAAAAAAAATTAATTTTAATAGCAGCAAGGCTCAACTTGTTTTTGCCCCCGCCTCAAACATTAATAGCAGCAAGAAAAGTCGTCGTTGATATGTTATTATCAGTGACAACAATAAGGTTGTTGCTCCTAAGATATTTTCAATTGAGTAATTGTGACTACTTATTAGCGAATAGAGGTCATCGATAAAAGTAATTAACGATGACTTTTAAACTTTTAACCGCGGTCGGGTAAAGACCAAATTTCTTTTACAGTGAGAGTTTTGACAAATGGTTCTTTAAAAACCATAAAGAGAACTAGAATGACTTGGGATAATTTCTTATTGTTATCCTCCTAGAGTGGTCTTGCTGCTTGTTACCTGCAATTTGATAGCTATTAATGTCAAATCTCACTGTTCAAACCAAAGGAATTTGGAGTTCACTTTTAAATAAGTGAGAATTATAAAATATTTTATTAAAATTGAAATATTTGAGATTTGGATTGTTTGATATTTGGTTTCAAAATCAAATGGGTCAAAAACGCGTTAGCATTTAAAAAACCAGCTATATACATCTATGTACCTAGGCTCTCAGAACCAAACCATACGTTCACTCAAAATAATAATAATAATAAATTAAAAACATTGCGAAATATCCATCACTTTGGTATGAAAACACCTTGAGTATTCTGCCGACAATAATGCTGCACGGCAAACCTTTTCTTTTCGTTGGTTTAAGAGAAAAGAGGAAGAAATTGTTTGCCTCTTGTGTGGTAGTCTGGTAGAGGATCTCTGCCTCTATTTCATAGTTAATATTTTTTTTTTATTATTATTATTAGTTATTTAAAATTTTTAAATAATGTGACAATAACATATTTATTATGTAACATAATTTACGCTGCTAAATTTATAAAATAAATCTTAATCATGAAATTACTCATTTCTATTTTATTTGAAATGCTGAGGATTTATAGCAATGAAAAAAAGCCGAAAGAATCTTCTCAATTTCATTTAAAGTGGTGACCAAATATTTCATAGTAGAGATTAGTAGTATATATATTTTAGCATATTATAATTTTAAATAATATAGTACCATGCATATCATTAGACATAATAAAATAAAATATATATCATAAAATAATTTATAAGGAAAAATATAATTTAGCTCTCAAACTATCAGTCATTTTTATTTTAAACCCATAATGTTCAAAAAGTGATAAAATAGCTTTCAATCTATCAAACAGTTGCAATTTGGTCACTCCATTAATTATTACCGTCATATAGGATGAAAAATTCAAAACTACGTCGTTTTGACAAGGTTAAATTACTAAAATACCCTTTTAAAAAAAAAATCAATTAAAAAAATGCCCCCAAAACCACATCATTTTGAGGAAAAAAAAAAAAAGAAAACTGGTGGTTTAGGGGTGGCTCACCAGCCACCCCATAGGCCTTGGGCGTGGCCGGCGAGCCACCCCTAAACCATCGGATTTTCTTTTTTTTTCTCTTTTTCTTTCTCTTTCCTCAAAATGACGTTGTTTTGGGGAACATTTTTTAAATTGATTTTTTTTAAGGACATTTTAGTAACTTAACCTTACCAAAACAACAAAGTTTTGAGTTGTCCATCCTATTTGACGGTGATAATTAAAAGAGTTGTCAAATTGCAATTGTTTAATAGTTTAAGGGACTATTTTATTACTTTTTGAATATTAAAATGTTAAAATAAAAATGATTGATAGTTTGAGATGCTAAATTATATTTTTTTCCCTAATTTATATGATGTGAACTGCTGAGACGTGTCTTTTTTTTCTTTTAGGTGACGGACCAAATTGGGAATTATCTTCTCTTTCTCGGTTTCTTTCTCCGGTTCTCCTGATAAAAGGGAAGAAAGAAAAAAAAAAAACACTTTTCCAATATTTCGGAAAATGAAGGCAACATCGTTCAGCCATCCGGTGCGGCTTTCCTCGAATTTGAACCCTTCATCCATTTCCCGCCCAATCAACTTCCCATCACACCAACGGCAGCCACGTCTGGGCTTCACAGACTCAACAGGTAACCGCATAACTCCTCCGACTTGACCCCCTATTCCCTTTTCCCCTTTGTGTGGCTGCCGATTTCCCGTGAGCGTAAATAAATGATTAACACTTTCGAATTGCATTCCTTATAATATAGGTCTGGATTTCTGTACACATGGGCCTCGTGGCGCAATCCGTGCCGTCAATTTCGGGATGAAATCGTACGTGTCGCCGTGGGATGAGAAACCTTATGAAACACTTCCGAGTGGTAAAAGAGCTTACTTGGATGAAGAAGATATAGTCACATTTCTTGATCCCCCTAAGGAGTTGATTCCTCTGGAACCTGCTTCTTATAATCCAGCTGCATATCTTTGGTAAAGTTATTATTGTTGTTGTTGTTGCTGTTGTTGGGCACCTGTAGATGTAGAAACAATAACAGTAAAGTGGTCGAAAGGCATGGTTCATTCCAGAAAATAGTAACTTTAGAGGCAAATTTTCAAGTATGGTTACATGTTGTAATAAATTAATTTATATTGTTATTTTGTACTCATAAATGTTATGAAATGAACTTCCCAATAAATAAATGTTGTGAAATGAGAGGAGGATGGTCATTTTTACCTGTAGCTTCATGTTTGTCTGATTGTTAAGTTAGGTAAGCACTCCCGGGTCTTAATCCAGGATCACACCTTTCATCCCCTTCTGATTGAAGGAGGAGATGTCATTTGAGCTATAACTCATTTCCAATATCTTTGGCTATGTTTGTTTGTGATTTTGGATAAGTGTTTTTTGTTTGAAAAAGTATTTTGATATATGATATAAATGTGATAAGTGTTTTTTGGTGGGTCCATATTTGAGAAAATATTTTTTTGTGGGGGTACACCTACTTTTTTTGAGAAACATAAACAAATGTGGAGCCAACTTCTTACTTAGAATTTTTTTTTTTGAATTTATTTATTTTTTTAAATAGTAGCTATATGGCCACTTTTAGTGGAGGAGAGGGGTGGCTGTGCAGCCACCCCAATCTGGTTGGGGTGGCCGGTCGGCTACTCATGACCTATTGTGGTGGCTGTGCAGCCACCTATGAGCCACTCTTTATATATATAGAAACAAGAATAGAAATTTCTCTTAACAAGCTTTTGACTTTTTTTCTTTTAGGAAATTTTCCTAAAAGTTTCTGAGTATTTTGCCTCTGTGACAGATAATGATCTGATTTTGTAAAATTGACAGTTAAAATCCTGAGTTCTGCTCGAGTGACATATAGGTCTCTTTGCCAAATTTTCCGTTAAGTCTTTAACGGAAAATTTGCTACCTGTCATTATTATCCACGTTAGACCAATGAAAACGTGACAGTAAGCTTGTCTAGTAAGCAATTATGCCAAAAAAATTAGAAAAAAACAAAATAGAAAAATGCTAGGGTGAAGATCTACCCCATCACCGCTATCCACACTACAAAGTGAGGCAGTGGAGGGTGGCTCCGCCCCCCGCCTACCTCAAAGAGGGGGCGGTGGGAGTGGAGAGTTCCACCCCCACACACCTCTACAGGGTTGCTCTCTACATGTCCACACCTCTTGGGGGTTGGCAGGGGTGGAGCCACCTCCATCACCCCCTCTATAGGGGTCGGGAGCCACCCCCGCCCACCTTGGGGTTGGAGCCACTGCTGCCATGGTGTGGCAATGGAGCTCTCCACTTCTCTCTTTTGTGGGGTGCACCTTCACCCTCAGTGCCCCTTGATGGGGATGGAGCCACCCTCTATCCGTGGGGTGGATCTCTACCCCTATTTTTTTTTCTTTTTTTTGACATAATTGCTTACGTGTATTTAGATACACGTGTCATATTTTCATTGATCTGATGTGGACAATATGCCAGGTGGCAAGTTTCTGTTAAAGCTTGGACAGAAAATTTGATTGAGGGATCCACTTGTCACTCGAGTGAAACTCGGGACTTTAATAGTCAAAATTAGAAACTCGGATCTGTATTTGTCACGAAGGCAAAACTCAGACTTTTGGGACAATTCTCTATCTTTTTCTTTATTTATTATTATTTTTTATATGGTGAAAGTGGGCTGTTCTTGATCAATTATCACTTGGATTTATATTTTAATCCCCATTGTGTGATCTTCAGGAAAAAAATTGAAGATATTCCTGAGGAAAGGCGTGCTAGACTGCTGCAGTTACTTACACCCAGGTTGTTTCTCAATGAAGCTTGTTACACAATGTTGACTTCATAATGTTATATTGTGCTCTTCCAATCTATTTTCTCTCTTGTTGTCCATGTCTCTAACTAATTCTCCTTGATATGTGCTAATCTGAATTAACAGTCACTTGAGTAATGATACTAACATCTAATATAGAATTTGAAATGCTTGATATGTCTGGACAAATCTGTGCAGGATTATATCAAGAGCATGGGAGATAGCCGGCAGACGATATGAGGATCCTAAGTTAGCAAAGAATTTTGCATCCAATTTAGCTTGTGAGGATGGTGTAATGCTTGAAAATTATAACTGTCGAACAAGTGGAGGTAACTCATGCAAACTTTGTGATTCAGCTATGAGATAAAAGTCAAGTTGCTCTCCTTTGACTGATTTTCAGTTTTGACAACTTAGAACTTTTCATATGTAGTGCCAACATGGGAAGTCCAATTGAAATAAGATTGGCATTGTTTGAAAGTTCTAGCATGAGTTTTAGGATTAAATCAGTTTTTAGTTGGGGTTTTTATTTTACCAGTTGTTGTTAGTTTTATAATGAGGGGCAAATCAGTAATTTTCTGCAACTCCTGTGAATTGAGGGTCGGTGATTGAGTTGAGTCTATAATTTTTTTTAGGATATTCTAAGCATCTTGGATTTATATTCTTTGAGTGCAAGTTAGTAGTCCTTAGTTGAGCAAGACTTAATGCTACTACACAAGAAAAATTCCTTAACATTTTTGTGAGTAATGTACTTAAAAGAATTCAGAGATTATGATTAGTGAAAAATTGAATGATTTGAGTTTTGAGGCAAAAGTGCCTAGCATGTTCTTCTCTCTCTCGTTCTTCTTTGGTGTACTATTACTGTTCTCTTCATTGTTCACTCAGTCCCCGAATGGCAACAGAATTCTCTTTTTTCTTCCTTTTTGCAATCACAAGTCAATGCCTTTTCCTTACCCATCACTAAGTGTGGCGTGGGACTAGGTGTGTTTACATGAGGAAGGGAGCTTGGGTGTGAAGAACAAGGAATGATGGAATGAGAAAACTGTGGTGAAATATTTAGGGCACTTATGCACAAATATTGATCAAACCATTTGGTCCAGTTGGGTTCGCAATTACTTGATTAGAGATAAGAGTTTTTGGGACCTGAAATGTCCAGGAGAATGCTCTTGGACAAAAGTTGAAGATCCTCAAGCTCAAACTTTTGAGTTGAGATAACATGAGATACCAGTAGGAAATGGACAATCCATCTTGTGGTGGTTTGATAATTGGCTTCCCATTGGCCCTCTTGCTTGAAGAGAGAATCATCTATTATTTAAGCTTAGGTAGGAATGCCAAAATTGGGACAGTTGTTGATTGTAAGAAATGGAAATTGCCAGCTGCTCAATCCACGGAATGGTTGGAAGTGAAATGTGTTTGCAGTGCAAAATGCTTGGAGATCCTCCACCCCCAGGGCCCTATGGTAAATTGGCACATGTGGTTTGGTACCAAAAGGTAATCCTGTGTCGTGCTTGATCCTCTGTTTTGCAATTCGGGATTGTTCTTATACTCAAAGATTGCTAGTTTTGGGCATAATCCATAATTAATTTAACCTGGAGAAAGCCTATGCTCATACTAATTAGGACTTTTCTATCTTACACCACAAGCACTCATAGAGAGGTTTTTCAAATCTGTCTTACTCCATTTGAAGTACTAATAGAACTACTATTTTATAAGCTCAACTATCCATGGATTCTTGTTAGAGGCGTCTATCTTATGGAGTAGTTTATCTTAGGAAGTAGTCTATCTTTATCCTGTTAGTAGATATGTTTATCTTAAAAATGCTTGCTGTATTTTGTCACTTTGTGTTTTTGTATATATAGTGAATCAGAATCCTAAATGGGTATATAGAAATTGAACATCCATTTATTCACTTGTATTACCTTACATGTTATCAGAGCATTATAGGATACATAATTAGAAATAGGATGCTTTATCTCATTAGGGATGGAAAAAGGAAATTTAGAATAAAATGGCTGCCTTACATTGTAACGACACATTGGATTTTATCTCACTACCTCCTGATAAAGAGGCTGTTGGTTGTTTTAGAATCTATACTATAAAATATTGTCTTGATGGTACCTTTTGAAAGCCCAGCTTATTGCTAAGGGATATACACAAATTTATGGTGTGGATTATGCTATGACTTTTTTCCCAGTTGCTAAAATTTATTCAATATTGATATGTATTTCTCTAGCTACAACATTTCACTGGCCTTTGTGAAGAATGCTTTTCTTTATCATGATCTTTTTGAGGAATATATGGAGCAGAGCATTTTAGGAAGTTTTTTATGTTTATTTTGTTTCAGTAGAAAACACTATTTCAATGGCCTTATTTATTTGGGATAAGAGTATGATTTTCTTCGAAGTTTCTCATATGATTCGTATAATGTGATGCATTATTCTGCCTCAATACATGGCTGTTTTTAGTCTCATGGATGCTGTGCCTGATCGCGTCTTGGTTTTCTGTTGGGTACCAAATATCCCACAAGGTCTATATTGGGCCATATCTTTGAAGAATGTGAAGAAATTTTATCCACCGTGTTTCAGATTGAAGGTACTTTGAAGAGGGAATCACTCATGATAAATCGGTCTTAGCTCTACCAGAATACTTCTCTTCCAGATACCATAATAAGTGGCGAAATTACTTGGAGTTGTTTGAATTATGCTTCCTAGAGATTTGGGTGGGGTAAGAGAGTGAAAAGCATTATCTTGGTTGCATGAGATTTCATCTTTAGATGTGAATTTCACATTGGACGTCAATCACTGAAACGGGAAAAATGAAAAATGAAAGAAAGAAAGAAGAATGGAATTTATATTTTGCTGTGACAGCACTCCTGTCCGTGTTGCTATGCTGCTGGGACATGGAGATGAGTTATGCATTATATGGCATGTGTATCTAGATGGAATTTTTCCTAGACAAATGAACCTTTGGTTGATAAGAAGAAAATTGAGCCAAGAACTGATTCCACTTTTTTTACAAGCTGAATATATGGTGGTAAAAGAAGAGGAGAAGGCATCAAGAAATTCCCTTTTCCATTAAATTATCAAAAAATATATTCTTTTTTCTTTTTATATCCCTTCCAATGGTGAATGAGAAATGTAGGAAGTGATTCTTCAGACTTATGAAGCATATATCTTTTTTGTGGTGTATCAATTCTATGAGATTACATATTTATTCCCACACCATGCTCTCTTGTATTTGTAAGTACTTGTTACTATTTATGTTTAAACAATGTTTGTTTGTCCATCTCTCTCTCTTCCCCGCCCCCCTCTCTCCCTCTCCCCCTTTGTGTTTTTGTTTTTTTTTTCTAATTTCTGATACTCTCTTTTTAACTGCATTATTTTTCAAATATCTATTAGTTTTCAGAAGCTTTTTGACATTGATATTGAACATTGTTAAATAGGACCAATGCCTATTGCTTGGATGAATTCCTTCAAGAAGGTGAATCCTGTATGCTTGATTTTCCTTTTTTTCTGGTATATTATGGCATTTGTTATTTTATTGAATCTTCTTCATATCTGCAGGCTATTTTTTGTGGGAAGGATGGGAAGACCTACGGACGATTTATTGGTAAACTTGTTTGAGTTTGCTAAATTATACTTTTAGATCGCTAGTCATATTTTAGTGAAAATCCATATGTCATTTATTTTCAGACAGCCATGACCCTCGATATTTTGAGTTTGCTAAATAATACTTTTCGACCCCCCTTCATAGTTTGCATTAAACTATGAATTTGCTTCTATTTTCTGTAAGTTTCTGTAGCCTTTTTTGATATTAATAATATGACATAATGTATCTTCTAAATTAGTGGATTTGAATGCACCATTAGTCCATGGTATAATATGATCAAAGTTGAACTCAATTTACTGGTTGAGAATTTCCTTCATTGTTGTTCACAAAAACCCAAATATTGATCTTTTGCTTTGACTGGTAAGATTCGAACCGATGACCTACCTCAACCCACCCATTTACCACCCGATCCAATGGCTCAGTGGTAATAACTTGATATTATCTAATCCATAAAAGGTAGAAGTTTGAGACACCAAGATACTGACCAAGTCATAATATCAGTGAATCAAAATATTTTCATTTAGTGCCTTCTCGTTCAGGACATTGGGTGATAACTATTTATGTTTGTTAATAGCACTAGTCTAACAAATATTATAATGTCTCAGGTGGATCAGTTCTGTCTGGATTTACAAAGTCTTTTAGTCCATTGTACTTTGAACTGAAACAAGTTAAGGAAGTGATGTCAACTGGGCAGCCTTGTGATTTAGCATATGATTTTGGGGATGGCCTTTTGGATCTCCAAGAATATCCACAAGGCTTCCCAAAGCCAGGTGAGATTATACTTGTTAGGGTAGTCGCTGTATTTTCTTGTCACAAACATTGAGTGCATTGAGTGCATTGCCTAATCTGATTTTTGCTTTTTTCTGTGACAGCAAAACATTTGTATCCGTTCAACGATCTGGTTGTCGTATATATTCGTCATCTAGGACCGGGGGTCTCAGTAGGGCAAGCATGGCAAGAAGGGAAAGCATTACAAGATGTGCCTCAAAAGTTATGTGGTGAGATATTAATGGTGAAAGATTATGCTGCATTATCTGAAAATCACTAAAACAATCTACCTAGTTAGATGAAAGATTATGCTGCAATGGTTCGAGCGAGAAAACAAAAAGCCTGTACAACTGAGTACCAAGATGCCATGTAGAAAGGTGTTTCAAATTTGATACAGGCCAGAAAAGGGGTTGAGGCTCTATGATCCCCCGCCCGCCCCCCACCCCCTCTTAAATATAATTAAGTTTAAAATTTGTTTTAAAGGCACAACCCCAACATCTCTGGGGGCTCAAACATCCTCTGCAAAATTTTCTAATTTTTTATCTTGCATGTAAATCCAAACATTGAAGTTACCACTTTTCTCATGAATTTTAACTTGCAACCTTCCAATTAACATAATTCCAAAACAATGTTAGTATCACTTGAATTCACCATGCATGTCAAGTAATTTTTCATCATGCTAGTGTTCCTAGTGATCTTAAACTTAGATGCAAAATTTAACAAACTCAAATCTACAAACTTTTTCATCATGAAATTTTTTGAACCAATCCACATTTGTTAAAACAATGATTCTATGCGTGTTTTAGTTTTCTAGCCATGCATTCATCAAAACACCTACGTTTACAAAAGAGTACTTTTTCCCATTATTTTTTGCAAGATTCTTTTCCCGTTATTTTATGCAATTAACTTTTTTCCCCCCAATATTTTCTCTTTTAGCTAGCGGGGAAAAGGGAACTAAGAAAACAAGAGAGGGTCTACTTATATCCTTTCAAATGTTGGAGGAAAAGTAGGAGGAATAATGAAAGTTGACAAGTAAATCATTTTAATACGACTATCTTTCCTTATTTAATAATTTCTTCAATCAATATTTAGATAATAATTCAACAGAAAAAGGACGGAAATAGAGAAGTGTTACACTTCTCAATTTTGTTTTTCAAAAGTTAATTCTCAAATGATATGTTATCATTCTATGAAATTTATTATTTTGAAAAATGTGTCATCTACTCATAGGACGATGACATATTATTTGAAAATGAATTTTTGAAGAAAAAAAACTGAGAAACATAACATTTCTCTTAAATTGAGTCCGTTTCAATTAGAATTGGATTCGTTGGGGTTAGAACATGTGTCTCATAACATGACATAATTAAGAACACGAATCTCAATCCTAACAAATCCAAATCCAAATCCAATTTAAATGCAACCTCTCTCTTTTTTATCCATTCTTTATATCTTTATCCATTTTAGCAAACAGAAAGTTGTACATGTACTTTTAACAAAACTCTAGCAATAGAAAGCATTGACACTAACTTCCCGTGAATTGCAACAATTGGGTTATGCTTTTCATGTTCAAATTTTCTATTATATTCACTCTCTCACCTACTTAATTATTATTTATTTTCCACCAATAATACCTACTGATTCAAAATGTTGGATATTTGGTATAATTAATATTTGTTAAAACATAATATTATGTTGTTGTTGTTGATGAAGGCTAGACGGTTGCATTAGTTAGTTCGGGCTGGCGGTTTGCATGGAGGGGAATACTGCCATATGGGGCCCACACAGAGTCTAACTACTTTTGTTAAAAGTACGGCGCAAACACACTCTTTGTAGTAACCCACAAATTGCGTGAATCCGAAGGAGTTCCCGTAAATTACATCTATGCCATTGCAATGCAACCCCAAGCCCAAAATTCAATTTATAGTTATTATTATTCAAATTTACATTTTTTTTTTTTTAAGTAATTTTCAACTGTTCATGTCAGAGAAATATATCCAGTTTTTATTTACTTATTTTTTTATTTTTTTCTCTTTACATCTGAAGTCTCTCCACGAATGGGAAAGTTAGAATGCGACATGGCTTAAGTATTATTTATTTATTTTTTTTATTGGCTTAAATTTATTTGGCAAAGATTAATAATTTATGAAACAAAGGAGAGAAAAGAAAGAAAAGGAAAAAACATTATAATTTAATGATGGGGCTGTCAGCAAATAACTCCGGCCGAGTATCAAAATTTAAAATACGGAGTATTTAATGAATAGTTCAATCAGTTAGAAATCATTTTTTATGAAGTTGAAGTTACTAATTCGAATCGCCATCCCTCTCTTGTCCAGGCATATAAAAAAAAAATGCCGAAATTATAAGTGGGCCCCGGTGATGGGGAATCTCAGTAACAACCTCCCTCATCAGATTAAAATTAAAGAAAAATAATTCCCTTATATATGTTTGTAGTTAGTTACGGTCCTCCCTCCTAACCCCTTCCATCCCCCTTTTGCTTGTTCCATTGGCCTATCACAATAAATAAAATGATAGAATATATATTTAATGTATATATAAATATAATATGGGAAGAATTCCTGAGACACCTCAACCTCTCTCTCTCTCTCTCTCTCTCTCGCTCTCTCTCTCTCTCTTTCTTTTCTTGCTCTCTCGGCCAATATCCCATCAATTGGTGATTCCATGATCCGGGTTTTCCTTGTAGCCTCCTAATTTGTTACATTTCCTCTCAAGTGATTGTTTGTTTCCCTTTCTTTCTAGATTTGTGCCCTAATCTTGTTCATCTAAAGGTTTAAGTGTTAATTAGTTGTGATGGCTCTTCAACCATTTTGTGCGTTAATGTTGTCGTTCTTCATTAATGTTCATGTACTCATCATTCTCTTTTGTTTTTTGATTTTGTTTTTCTTTTTTTGTTGGTGGGTGGAATTTGCTTTTAATGGACGCAGACAGAGACCCAGAAAGGCAGGAGACAAAAATCTCTCTCGTCCAAAAATGTATGAGACTGGTTGCTTTGATGCCATGACAGAAGCTACAGTAGTTGCTGCAGCAGAAGCAGCAATTTCAATTTCAGAGGACGGGTTTTCCCACACACTCCCAACCTGCAGCCACAACACCAACAACAACTTTGAAGAGAATCTAAGGCTCTCCATGGAAGAATTCTCCTACAACCACAACCACAACCACGCTCACCCTCCTACCCATGAAGATGCTGCAGCTGCAGCCACTGCCATAGGGATTGAGCTCCAACAGCAGCTGGCATTCACCATGGACGACTCCTACAACGCCACCAACCATAACAATTCTCATCTCGTCGACAACTCTTACAGCGTCCACGAGATGCGAGATATGGATCAACAACAACAGTTGCATCAAATGGACATTCAAAACGGCCAGCAATGCTTCGATTACTCTTCGCTACCAAACAGGCCGTATCCCCCAACACCAGACCTCCTCAATCTCTTCCACTTGCCCAGATCCATCTCCTTCTCAAACCCGACCCAGAAGACCGCAAATTATCAGAACCCCATAGTCTTTCCGGGAGACGTTAATCCAACCGGGCCGGACCATTCCACCGGCGCATCCGTTTTGTACGACCCACTATTCCATTTAAACCTGCCTCCACAGCCTCCTATGTTCCGGGATTTGTACCAGTCTCTACCCAATGGCTACGGCTTGCCAGTCTCAAGGAACAATGGTTCTCTGTTTGGCGCAGGAGGGGATGAGAGAGAGGGAAGTGGGGATGGGAGACAGTTTGAAAATGGCGTACTGGAATTCACTAGAGACATGGGTTGTATTGGAAAAGGTAGGAATGGCGAAACCAAACACTTTGCCACAGAGCGCCAGAGGAGACAGCACTTGAACGACAAGTACAAGGCCTTGAGGAGCCTCGTCCCTAACCCTTCCAAGGTAGGTATTTACACTATCTCATTTCTTTGATTTTCTTCTGACATTATTCATCAATCCCTCTATGCCTACCATACTTTCTGCTTTTTTGGCTCTCTATGTTAATTTCTTCACTACACATATGAAGACTGATAGGGCATCTGTGGTGGGCGATGCCAAAGACTATATCGAAGAGCTTCTGAGGACGGTAAATGAGTTGAAGTTGCTGGTGGAGAAAAAGAGATGCGGGAGAGAGAGGAGCAAGAGGCACAAGACGGAAGCTGACGAAGCGGCTGGGGATGTGGAGAGCTGCAACATGAAGCCTTTGGGTGATCCTGACCAGTCCTACAATGGATCTTTGAGGAGCTCATGGCTTCAGAGGAAATCCAAAGAGACGGAGGTAGATGTTCGTATCATCGACGACGAGGTAACCATCAAACTCGTTCAGCGAAAGAATAATTGCTTGCTGTTTGTGTCGAAAGTGCTCGACGAGCTTCAGCTGGATCTCCACCATGTTGCTGGTGGCCACATTGGCGACTTCTACAGCTTCTTGTTCAACACCAAGGTAGCTACCCAGTAACCCAATATATAGAGAGTGACAAATATGAGGTTTAAAATCAAAACTTTTGCTATCTAATCTGATATCATGTTAAATTACCATTTATTTCAAATGATTAAATTAATAAAAAATTATTGATTGAATTATTTAATTAAAATTATAACATATATAATTTTTACTTAATTTGACAGATATATGAAGGCTCTTCTATATATGCGAGTTCTATAGCCAACAAGCTCATTGAGGTTGTGGACAGACAATGTGCAGCCATTCTCCCTACCAACAGCTATTAGAGTATCCCAGGGAATTAAGGAATTAATTGTTATCTTTTGAGTTTTAAAGTTTAGTATATATATATAATAGTGGATTCTAGTGGTAAGCAATAAATTAAGCTGGTCAAGGGATACAACTTATGTATACTTAATTATTTCCAAGATTTGAAGTTATGGTAAGCTTGCTTGCTCTTTTTGTGTTTTTTTCTTCTTCTTCTTCTTCATTGATATAACAATCATATGGAGCAAAATATTTCGTACAATGCTAAAAATACAATTTGAAATCTTCACATGCAACTCAAACATTTTTTAGCTATGACACACACAATAGCCTCTCGAGCTATTACAATACAATATCTATGAAATGTCACCGTCTTAATCAGTTTCAAATATACAACAAATTTCAACGAATCATGTATCTATGCACTGCTAGGTCATTGATTTTCATCTTCGCTACCAGTGTTTTACCAAATGCAATCCCCTTCAATGCCTCTACCATAAGTCCATGGTGAATTCTTTTTATGTCTGATAACTCCTCCATCATTGGCTTATTATTTGCTTCCAAAAAATAACCATAAAAAAACAAAAGAACGACCGGAAACCAATTCCATTATTCTTAAAGATTTGTGAAAATAAAACCTAAATAAAAATCATATCAAATGTTTGGACATTACTGTTATATAATTATGATGCTTAAGATCATGAGGCTTAAGTCAAAATTTACAAAATTAACCTAACTCTCTCTTCTGGAGAGAGACTCTCCACCTTATCGCTAAGAGTAAGGCTAACCACCTCCTAGTGAGGTTCTCTGCCTCCTCTGGTGGCTTTGCCAAGGGAGGAGGAATGGTGTTCTTTCCTTTCCTCCCCTTCCCCTCCTCCGTTTGGTCTCCTCTTCTCGTTCTTTTTTGCTTTTTCTCCAAAAGCGCCTTTAGTTGCTCCCTCTCCCAGCCTCCACGCCTTGCTCCACTATCGATCCTTCACTGTTGGTCGTTTGGAGCCAAGTTTGGTTGTGGTTTGTAGATCTAGTTCTTTCTAAGCTCGATCTATGGATTTCAGTCACTCCCAGCTTCAAACGTGCCGCCCCGTCTTATTCATGTTGCACTGCCACAATCTTCTGTTTGACATCCACGCGCCAACACGTGGAGCCAAAGCGCCGTTCGAGTGGATCTTACTCGCAAACACATGTCATGCATGCGCCTGCGAGGGGACTGCTCTCTTCTTTTTGTGGCATGTCTGGTGCTCCCCACTGTTGCCTCCCTTCGCTACTATTGGTGTTTTGTGGTTTTTTATTTTTCTGCTTTGTATTTCTTGTGTGTTTGTTGTGTTGTTTTTGCTTTATTTTTCTTGTATTTCTGTATTGTTTTGTGGGTTATTTGGGCTTTTGTCTCCCTGATTCATTGTTGTGGTTTATTTTGGAGACTTTTGTGTCAAAATTTAGGGGTGTTTTATCCTCTCCAATGGCTTTTGATGGAAATGCAGTGCCTCTTCAAACTGGTCAGCTTCTTGGCTAGTTTCTACAAACACCCTTTGTGGTGCCCTTTCTTGGTTTTTCAACCAAGATCCAGAGGACTAGGCCATTTTTTGGCCTATTTCCTATTATTAGGATCACCCACTTTCTCTTCCTTTCGGATCAGGAGTAGGACAGATCGTCTCATATAATTCCTTTCCTTAATTGATTAGAACTAAAAATAAAAAAAATAAAAAATAAAAAATAAAAACAAACAAACAAAAAGAAGAAGAAGAAGAAGATCATGAGGCTTAAAAAGGCCTGCTATGAACTCAAACTTTTAAAATTCATTTTCAATTTCTAACTTTTTTTTTTTTTTTTTAAATACAAACTGCAGTTGAAGGTTTCTTTCTTTTTTCTTTTTTTTTTTTTTTTTTCAATCTTTAATTCTTATTTGGAAACCCATGTACACAAACAGACACGTATGTCCAAATAAGATTTTTTTTTTTTTTTTTGGAATTTTGAGGCTGCTTTGGTTAATTTGTGCAAATTAAGTAATGAACAGTAGAGAGCCTCGTGAATTGATATATTATGGCATGCATCTCTGAGAATATAAGTCTAATTATTTTTGCTTATATAATTATCTCACAATATATATATTGATGTGACCGTTCTAACTAATCTTTGAATCAGTTTTTGTTTAAAAAATGACAATATATCTAAGGATTGGTTAGAACTACTACCTCAATAATAATTGTAGGATAAAAATGCGATATATATAGCATTTTTTTTTCTTCTTGTTTTAATTTGTATTAAAAAAGAATAACGTTATATATTATACTTTTATTTTACCCCATTTTAATAGGCTGATATGGCGGTGTTATACGCTTAGTAGGATAATGGGAAGCTAATGGGTCATTTTATTTTATTTGATTATTTTGAGAGAGAGAGAGAGAGAGAGAGAGAAATCTGTCATTAAGTTAGCAGGAGAGTGCGGGAGTCTTTCTTGTATATTGGGTCAGAAGAAGCAATGTTGTGTCATTTCGTAAGTTAGCATAAAGGCTTGCTATTTCATGTGTCCCATAAAGAAGGGACAAAAAGATCTTTGTGGTTAGCTATACGAAAGAGGCAGATATATAAGCCCCTGAAGAAGAACATGTACGTAGAATTTGATCTCCAAAAAAATAAAATAAAAAATAAAAAAGTTAACTAAACGGAACACTACAAAAAACCATTGAATCACTGACGCGTCTACGGTACACGTTTTTGTGCCACATCACCAAAGGGTGACATGGCAGTTATTGACACGTTACTAAAGCCTTTAGTAATGTGTCCATTTCAACACATCACCAAATGATGACGCTGCAAAAAATAGAACGTTACTAATTCAAAAATAAAACTATTTTCCTGTATAATTTAATTTATCCTTCTTGGGGCTATCAGCCGGGCATAGAAGTAAACGGACGAAGCCGTGGCAATTTGCAAAGGCACTAATTAAGGCAGCAATTCCTAACGGCTAGTAGTCTCCAACCCTCATAAAACTCTCACCCTCTTGTTCTCTTTTCAAAATTGTTGTAACAAGTAAGAAAAAGATTGACCAAAAAAACCGAATAGTGTGGCTGCTTTAAGGAGGCAAACCTCCAATTCTAACGTTAGAGCACTAACAACTGTTTCTTTTTTATTATTTTTCTTAATTAAGTTTAGAAAATAAAACTATTTTTTGTTTCCTTATCCAAATATATTTCACAATATCTTCCCTTACATTTTCTTATGCCATTATAATATTATTATTTTTTTTGCAAAATACTAGTTTCATACCTACCCTCAAATTTTTTACAAAATCTTAACACAATCTCCGATAAAAGGCAAAAAGATGAAAGATGAGAAAAAAAAGAGAAATATTTATATTAAAATAATATGTAAAATGAAGCTCTTTTAGTTTCCTATACATTGGGTAGCACTGTAACATTCTTAATGTTTAGAGAAGCTACTGCAAGTGGCTTTTTGTGGGTTTATTTATTTATTTATTTTATTTTCCCTATATATAGAAAAGGGAATGGGTTATAGATCGAGTATATGTTGCTAGTGCTCTTAGCAACACTTTTATGTCCTTCTCATTTAATATACATTGGTGAATGCACTTAAGGAACGACCCAAGAATAAGAGCATTCACATTAGACTTCCTATATATATGGTTCTCTTCCCTAAGTTTAAGAAAAATGTCAAAAAAATCATAAAAAGCCACCCATAGTAGACTCCCCATATCTCCTTTAGACATTCGGATTGCTACATGCAGTACAACCCAATATATATGGTTGCACTACACCATTAATTAAGAAAATTTTCAAAGTTGTTAAGAACATACTAAGGCATATTAACCGAATGCAGTCCAATGGGCCAACTTCACTTATATATAGGATGAGAATAAAGAGATTTCTTATGTGTTAAGCTAAAACTAAACAAATGACAAGACTAGTCCACCAAAAAGGGATAAATACGTACAAGGAGTGCTAACAATTCTTTTCTCATTTATGGCCATAAGCAAATCAAACCCGTTTTTTGCAATATTGTTATCTTTAGTGACGAAATTTTCGAATCCTTGAAAGAAAAAAAATGGTGGTTAATTATAATTTATAATAATTATAATTAAAAAAGGAAATCTTAGCCCTGCTGACATGCCTCTTTCTCTCTCTCTCTCTCTCATATACACATAATCAAGAGTGTTACAATAGAACTCTTTGCAAATGAAATCATGAAAGTAATCAAGCTACTTTTCTTTCTCGGACAAGAGCGTTAGGGGGTGGCATAACATAATGGATAAATCTCGGGGAAGTGATATTAGATATTATATTTTTATTTCATAATTGTTCTAATTATTATATATACTACGTGATTATTTTAATTAATATTTACTAAAAAGAAAAGAAAAAAAATATATATATATATATATATGATAATATAGAATTTACTCAATTTAGCCAATCAACTATGATCTTGCGAAAGATGCAATTTTTGTAGCAAAAACCGCGAAGACCAAATTGAAGAAGTATGCGGTAGTTGTATGACAAAGTCACAAAGGCAAGGACTGGAGTAAATATATGCAGAGAAAGGAAAGGGAAAAGCATATTATAATGATGGGACTCACTGTAAATCACGCGGGCCGAGAGTATCAGGATTCAGAATACGGAGATTATGAGTGGGCCCCAGTGACGGGGAATCTCAGTAACAACCTCCCCCACCCCTCCCTCCCTCATCTGATTAAAATTAAAGATAAATAATTCTTCTATATAAGTTTCTAGTTACGGTCCTTCCTCCTAACCCCTTCCCTCCCCTTTTACTTGTTCCATTGGCCTATCACAATAAATAATATGGGTGGAATTCCTGAGACACCTCAAACCCCTCTCTCTCTCTCTCTTGCTCTCTCGGCCATCCCCTCAGTCGGTGATTCCATGATCTGGGTTTTCCTTGTAGCCTCCTAGCTAATTTGTTGCATTTCCTCTCAAGTGATTGTTTGTTTCCCTTTCTGTCTAGGTTTGTGCCCTAATCTTGTTCATCTAAAGGTTCAACTGTTAATTATTTGTGAAGGCTCTTCAACCATTTTGTGCTTTATTAATGTTGTTCTTCAATGTTCATGTACCCATCATTCTTTTTTGTTTTTTGTTTTTTGTGGGTGGATATTGCTTTTTAATTGATGCAGACAGAGACGCAGAAAGGCAGGAGACAAAAATCTCTCTGGTCCAAAAATGTATGAGACTGGTTGCTTTGATGCCATGACAGAAGGTACTGTTGTTACTGCAGCAGACGCAGCAATTTCAATTTCAGAGGACCGGTTTTCCCACACACTCCCAACCTGCAGCCACAACACCCACAACAGCTTTGAAGAGAATCTACGGCTCTCCATGGAAGAATTCTCCTACAACCACAACCACCCTCACCCTCCTACCCATGAAGATGCTGCAGCTGCAGCCACTGCCATGGGGATTGAGCTCCAACAGCAGCTGGCATTCAACATGGACGACTCCTACAACGCCACCAACCATAACAATACTCATCTCGTGGACAACTCTTACAGCGTCCACGAGATGCGAGATATGGATCGTTTTAACCATCACCACCACCACAACAACCATGAAGATCAACAACAGCAGTTGCAGCAAATGGACATTCAAAACGGCCAGCAATGCTTCGATTACTCTTCGCTGCCAAACAGTCCGTACCCCCCAACACCAGACCTCCTCAATCTCTTCCACTTGCCCAGATCCATCTCCTTCGCAAACCCGACCCAGGAGACCGCAAATTATCAGAACCCCATAGTCTTTACGGGAGACGTTAATCCAACCGGGCCGGACCATGCCACCGCCGCATCCGTTTTGTACGACTCACTATTCCATTTAAACCTGCCTCCACAGCCTCCTATGTTCCGGGATTTGTTCCAGTCTCTACCCAATGGCTACGGCTTGCAAGTGCCAGGCTCAAGGAATAATGGTTCTCTGTTTGGCGCAGGAGGGGATGAGAGAGAGGGAAGTGGGGATGGGTTTGAAAATGGCGTACTAGAATTCAATACAGGCATGGCTTGTATTGGAAAAGGCAGGAATGGAGAAACCAAACACATTGCCACAGATCGCCAGAAAAGACAGCTCATGAACGACAAGTTCAATGCCTTGAGGAGCCTCGTCCCTAACCCTACCAAGGTATTTACAGTATCTCATTTCTTTGATTTTCTTCTGACATTATTGATCAATCCCTTTATGCTTACCACACTTTCTGCTTTTTTGGCTGTCTATGTTAATTTCTTCTGGGGGTGGGGTGCCGAATCAAAACTATACATGTGAAGACTGATAGGGCATCTGTGGTGGCCGATGCCATAAAATATATCAACGAGCTTCTGAGGACGGTAAATGAGCTGAAGTTGCTGGCAGAGAAAAAGAGATGCGGGCGAGAGAGGAGCAAGAGGCAAAAGACGGAAGCTGATGATGCCGCCGGGGATGTGGAGAGCTGCAACATGAAACCTCTGGGTCATGACCCTGATCAGTCCTACAACGGATCTTTAAGGAGTTCATGGCTTCAGAGGAAATCCAAAGAGACGGAGGTAGATGTTCGTATAATCGACGACGAGGTGACCATCAAACTCGTTCAGCGAAAGAATAATTGCTTGCTGTTTGTGTCGAAAGTGCTCGACGAGCTTCAGCTGGATCTCCACCATGTTGCTGGTGGCCACATTGGCGATTTCTACAGCTTCTTGTTCAACACCAAGGTAGCTACCCAGTAACCCATATATATATATATATAGAGAGAGAGAGAGAGAGAGAGAGAGAGAGAAAGAGAGAGAAGATAGTAGTGTACATTTATGTATGAATTGTTAACTCACGGCGGAATTTCCTCTTAATCATGAGTCATAAGGCATAAACTATTATATTAAATACCTATTTATCTAAAAAATTTAAATGGATAAAAAATTATTGATTAAATTATTTAATTAATATTTTAACATTAATAAATTTTGCTTAATTTGGCAGATATATGAAGGTTCTTCTGTGTATGCGAGTTCTATAGCCAACAAGCTCATTGAGGTTTTGGACAGACAGTGTGCAGCCATTCCACCAACCAGCAGCTATTAGAGTATCCCAGCAGAGAATTAAGGAATTAATTGTGATCTTTTTGAGTTTTGATGTTGAGTATAATATTAGTGGATTCTAGTGGTAAGCAATAAAGCTGGTCATGGGATACAATTCATGTATACGTATTTCCAAGATTAATTTGAAGTTATGGTATGCTTGCTTGCTCCTTTTGTGTTAAATAGAAATCATATCAAATGTTTCAACTTTATTGTTATATATATATATATGCTGCTTCGGATGATGCTTACCTTCTTGATACTCAAACTTTTAAAATAAATAGGAACTTTTTTTTTTTTTTTCATTCTCAATTTTTAATTATTATTTGGAAATCGAACTACACAAACAGACACGTTTGTCCATTTATATAAGAATAGTCTTTTTTTTTTCAAACAGGCCATATATATTGCCCTATTTAAAAGGGCATGTGTGGATAAATATTTTTTTTAAAAAATAAAAAATAAAAAAAAAAATAAAAATTAAGCGCTTTGGACGAGTAATGCTAAAAGGATGACTAAAAAAATCATCCTTAAGTTCTGTTAAATGTAAATTGAATTTTAAAATCACCATGAAAATTACAAATAAGTTGAAATTCAAATCAGAAAGTATGTTTGCTTGATGGGTAATTAAGAATTCAAATGAATTAGGGAAGGCTTGTTTTATATATATATATATATATATATATGAGAGAGAAAGAGATTATCAATTTATTTGTCTTTACTATTGCTTAAATAGGGCTTGGGAAGGTTGCAAAAAGAAAGAAAAAAAAATTAAAAAAAAAAAAAAAATCCTAGCTCCAATGGCTCTCAAATTAGTTTCTACTTTCTAGTAAGCTCATAACTCCCCTGAAAATCCTATTAATTACAATTTACTCCATCATAAAATTGTAATTGTATTCTATGATTTATTTAATTACAAAAGATCTTCCTTTTCTACTAATACTTGCAAATAATTCCTCCATGAAATATCCATAAAATAATAAAGGATTTTAATCTTACGTACTCTCGATCACCTTATTCAATTTACATCTTTTATCCTTTAGTCCCTGATTATACATTTTAGATTGGCATATGTGATCGATCATCCGTACGTCTTCCTCTCTTAATTAGATTAATTACTCGAATTTTGAAGCCTAGTTTTAGAGACACTGGTCAAAATCACATTGCAAAAAAGAAAAGAAAATGAAGGACCAAAACCTTTATGTTAATGAAAATTAAACAACTAATTAATTAGGGTGATATATAAAACACCTTTTCCACCATGTCGCATTCTAGCTTTTCCATTCGTAGAGAGACTTCAGATGTGTATAGAGAAAAGACAAAAGGGCAAAGTACTGGAGATATTTCTCTACCATTAACAGTACGAAAAAGAGACAAATTGTACTAAAGCTTTATTTGGGTCAAATTTCCCTACTGATAAATGCTCGAGCATATTCTATAATTTGAATTTTTTTTATTTATTTTTTGCAAGTTCATACGTACACAATGAGAGAAAGAAGAGAGAAGAGAGGAAAAAACAAAAAAGAAGGAATTTCAATAATAATTAATAACAAAAGTGACAATTTTTGTCTGAATAATAACGGGCCTTAAGGAGGCCAGGAGCCAAACTCAAAAGGTTTGTTAATTTGCTTGGGTGCAAATGGCATAGATGTAATTTACAGGAACTCCTTCGGATTCACGCAATTTGTGGCTTACTCCAAAGAGTGTGTTTATTTAGGTCGGAGCCGTACTTTTAACAAATTTATATATTGTTTTTAAGGAGTAGTTGAATCGGCTGAAACCACGCTTTATGAAGTATAGATTATTTGTTTAAATTACCTCTCCCATTTTCCTGTCCTTGTGCAGACATGTCAAATATATATATATATATATATATATATAAAAAAAAAACTTATAAATTTGAAGTTCCTAATCAGTAATAAAATTGGACATTTTATCTACGAAGACTATAACATATTAACTATAATGATTTGTTTTAATCATTCAAGTGGAAACTTCTAATTGATATGTTACTGCATTTAAAATGCATTGAACATGACCATAAGTGAATTTAATAGAATTAATTATCTAAGTTCATGCCAGGTATATACGTTAGTAAGTAGTTACGAAAATTAATTTGTAAGGAATATAATTCTTTGTTCAAATAGTACAATAGATATTCATATGATTAAAAGTGAGCAACCGTTCTTTGAAACCCTAAACAAAGTAGAGGAAAGTATTTTTGTTTGAGAATCGGTTTGAAAAAATAACAATTTCAAAAAATAAATAAATAAAACAATGTTTTCAAATCGCAGAGAATTAATAAAATGCAAATTTAAAAGTTGAACCACAACTTTATTAAACGCTAACTGCATTTTTATTAAATGTGTTTTGAAATTGCTACGTATCAAACTGCATGTACATTTTTGAAACCGTTAAACGAAACCCTAAAGCACATATGTTGGTTATAAATAAGAAAGACCAAAATGATCTTAAATCTGGTCCCCTAATTCAGTACCTTGTGTCACGCTAGCTGCTCCTCTTTGTAACCATCTATATGATTTTCGGGGTCCTCTTGCTACTAATTAATCTTAATTAGCCCAACCTCCCGCCCTTCTTTTGGGGGTGACCCTGCCGACATACCCCTCTCATATATATATATATATATATAAAAAGAAAAAATAAATAAATTGCATTGATTATTATAAAAAATGTGATATATAAAATTTACTCGATCACCAATGATTTTGGAAAAGATGCAATTTTTGCAGGAAAAACCGCGGAGACCAAATTATAATGATGGGGCTCAACAGCTCACTGCAATTCACGCGGGCTGAATATCAGGTTGAGAATACGGGGATTATGAGTGGGCCCCAGTGACGGGGAATCTCAGTAACAACCTCCCTCATCCAATAAAAGATAAAATAATTCTTATATATATATATATATATGTTTCATGTTTGTGGTTACGCTCCATCCTCCTGAGTCCTGATCACTTCAATGGTTGAGGTGTAAATAGAAAATACATATTAAAGTTTGACATATTTGAAAATAATTTAATTTTTTTTTTCTCTTAACAAAATATCTCATTGACAAAATACTTATTAGCCAAACCATTGAAAAAACCACCGGAGTTTGATTAGTTTTGGATAAAATGAATGAAAAACTACATAAGAATGATTTAAATTAAAAGTAGGGTGTTTTCATGATTATTGTATTTGGTATTTTTACATGATGTATCAAATTTTTGTTGAAAACGCTACACCCATATCCTATAGAAGGGACTCTCATGACAATAAATAAAATGATGGAACTTATATAATTTATAATATGGGTGGAATTCCTGAGAGTCTGAGACACCTCATCCTCTGTCTCTTTCTTTCTTGTTGTCTCGGCTATCCCCTCAATCGGTGATTCCATGATCTGGGTTTCCCTTGTGGGCTCCTAATTAGTTGCATTTCATCTCAAGTGATTGTTTGTTTCCCTTTCTTTCTAGGTTTATGCCCTAATCTTGTTTATCTAAAGGTTTAAGTACTGTTAATTATTTGTGAAGGCTCTTCAACCATTTTGTGCTTTAATGTTGTTCTTCAATGTTCATGTACTCATTATTCTCCTCTTTTTTTTTTTTTTCCTTTTTTTTTTTTTTGTGGGTGGATTTGGATTTTGCTTTTAATTGATGCAGAGTCGCAGACAGAGACCCAGAAAAGCAGGAGACAAAAATCTCTCTGGTCCAAAAATGTATGAGACTGGTTGCTTTGATGCCATGACAGAAGGTACAGTTGTTGCTGCAGCAGACGCAGCAATTTCAGAGGACGGATTTTCCCAGACACTCCCAACCTGCAGCCACAACACCCACAACAGCTTTGAAGAGAATCTCAGGCTCTCCATGGAAGAATTCTCCTACAACCACAACCATGCCAACGCTCCTACCCATGAAGACGCTGCAGCTGCAGCCACTGCCATGGGAATTGAATTCCAACAGCAGCTGGCATTCAACATGGACGACTCCTACAACGCCAACAACCATAACATTACTCATCTCGTAGACAACTCTTACAGCGTCCACGAGATGCGGGATATGGATCAACAACAACAGTTGCATCAAATGGACATTCAAAACGGCCAGCAATGCTTCGATTATTCTTCGCTACCAAACAGTCCGTACCCCCCAGCTCCAGACCTTCTCAATCTCTTCCACTTGCCCAGATCCATCCCCTTCTCAAACCCGACCCAGAAGACCGCAAATTATCAGAACCCCATGGTCTTTACGGGAGACGTTAATCCAACCGGGCCGGACCATTCCACGGGCGCATCCGTTTTGTACGACCCACTATTCCATTTAAACCTGCCTCCACAGCCTACTTTGTTCAGGGATTTGTACCAGTCTCTACCCAATGGCTACGGCTTGCCAGGCTCAAGGAATAATGCTTCTCTGTTTTGCGCAGGAGGGGATGAGAGAGAGGGAAGTGGGGATGGGAGACAGTTTGAAAATGGCGTACTGGAATTCACTAGAGACAAGGCTTGTATTGGAAAAGGCAAGAATGGGAAAACCAAACACATTGTCACAGAGCGCCAGAGGAGACAGCACTTGAACGACAGGTTCGAGGCCTTGAGGAGCCTCGTCCCTAACCCTACCAAGGTATTTACAGTATCTCATTTCTTTGTTTTTCTTCTGACATTATTCATCAATCCCTTTATGCCTACCATACTTTCTGCTTTTTTGGGTCTATGTTAATTTCTTCTGGGGTGGGGCGCCGAATCAAAACTACACATATGAAGATTGATAGGGCATCTGTGGTGGGTGATGCCATAGAATATATCAAAGAGCTTCTGAGGACGGTAAATGAGCTGAAGTTGCTGGTGGAGAAAAAGAGATGCGGGCGAGAGAGGAGCAAGAGGCAGAAGACGGAAGCTGACGATGCGGCCGGGGATGTGGAGAGCTGCTACATGAAGCCTCTGGGTGACCCTGACCAGTCCTACAAGGGATCTTTGAGGAGCTCATGGCTTCAGAGGAAATCCAAAGAGACGGAGGTCGATGTTCGTATCATCGACGACGAGGTCACCATCAAACTCGTTCAGCGAAAGAATAATTGCTTGCTGTTTGTGTCTAAAGTGCTCGACGAGCTTCAGCTGGATCTCCACCATATTGCTGGTGGCCACATTGGCGATTTCTACAGCTTCTTGTTCAACACCAAGGTAGTAACCCATATATATTGAGTGAGAGAGCACTACCAGTAGTGTTTATTTATGAATTGTTAAATCACGGCTTAATTCCCTCTTAATCATGAGTCGTAAGGCACAAAATCATCATTTATCTTAAAAGTTTAAATTAATAAAAAAATTATTAATTAATATTTTGACATAAATAGATTTTGCTTAATTTGGCAGATATATGAAGGCTCTTCTGTGTATGCGAGTTCTGTAGCCAACAAGCTCATTGAGGTTTTGGACAGACAGTGTGCAGCCAATATTCCACCTGCCAGTAGATATTAGAGTTGGAGAAGATGTGTCAGAGGCAATCATGGAATTAATTGTGATCTTTTTGAGTACTTTTAATGTTGAGTATAATAGTGGATTAATTCTAGTGGTATAAGCACTAAAGCTGGTCAAGGGATACAATTCATGCATGTATACTTATTCCAAGATTTGGAGTTATGGTAAGCTTGCTTTCTCCTTTTGTGTTAGATAGAAATCATATCATCAAATGTTTGAACTTTATTGTTATATAATTATTCAGATGAGGCTTAAGACTTTTAGGCGCCTTGGACTGCTTTGGTTAATTTGTTTATATATATGCTTTTCATTAATATTTCGTGCAAATTAATGAACAGTAGAAATCCTAGTGAATTGATATATTGTGGCATGCATCTATGAGGATATAATTATTCTTGCCTAAAATACTAGAAAATACATTTTTATCTCATATATATCACACAATATTAATGTGATAGTCTTAACTAACTTTTAAACTAATTTTTTTTAAATGAAAATATATCTAAGCATTAGTTGAGATTACTACATTAATAATAATTGTAAAATAAAAATGCAGTATATATAGCATTTATCTTCTTGCCTTTCTAATTTGTATTAAAAAAAGAATAGTACGTACTATCGTCCTTTCATTCCAACCTATTTTAGGCTAATATGACTGTGTTTCACCTAGTAGGATAGAATGTGATAGAGGTATAGTATGTAAAGCAATTAATGGGAAGCCGATATGTCATTTTTTTTTTTATATTTTTAGAGAGAGAAATCTGCCATTAAGTAAGCAGGAGAGTGCGTGAGTGTCTTTCTTGTATTTTGGGTCAGAAGAAGAAATGTGTCATTTATAAGTTAGCAAAAAGGCTTGCTATAGTTAGTGTGTCCCATAAAGAAGGGACAAAAACATCTTCGTGGTTAGCTACACTACACGAAAGAAAGAGGCTACTACTATTTATTGCAGAGTAGCCCCTGAAGGACATGTAGAATTTGAAAGAAAAAAAAAAAAAAAAAAAGACTTAAACCAAGTTTGGAAGTTGAGTGTAGAACTATTTTCCTTTATAATTTAATTTATCCTTCTTGGGGATCAGCCAGGCATAGAAGTAAACGGACGAAGCCGTGGCAATATTTTGCAAAGGCACCAATTCCTAACGGCTATTAGTCTCCAACCCTCATAAAACTCTCTCCCTCTTGTTCTCTTTTCAAGATTGTTGTAACAAATAAGAAAAAGATTGACCAAAAAAAACGAATAGAGTGGCTGCTTTAAGCTATATTTGACAAAGAAATAAGATATATGGAACATGAATGTTCTACATGTTCTTCTTCTTTGTTTGGCAGTTTAAGTCGTGCATGTCATGACTGATGCAGCCGAACTTCCTCTTCATATCTCTCCACATGCTAACCTTCTCTTTTTTCACATTCCTGCTGGAACCACTCCCAATCTCTTTCCTCATCATATGGCATTCCCTCTCAAGCCCCATCACCTTGCTGCACATGTTCTTCATCTCACTCCTTACTTGTTGCCCACCACAGTCCACCTTCGCTACATCCTCATTCCCTGCTGCCTCCTCCTTTCCCAATCTGTCATCAGAATCCTTCGTGATCGTGTCGTTCAGTTGCAACTTCCCGGCGAACAAAACCTGCACCACCACCCTTAATGGCAATCTTTCATTTTTGGCTGCATGTTCACAGGCTTCAAGGGACATCTTTTGGCACTCCAAAACCCGGCACACTTCCTCTCTCTCAGACTCTGTCAGATATCTATGTTGGTCCAAGTAGATATCAACAGCTCTGTATATTCCATCAGAGCTTCTCTGGGCTCCTAATGATGCTGCACTTGATATTTCTCCTAATGAAACAAATGCCTCGAGCTTCAAATCTTTTTCGCTTGCAGCCATTGCCAGGAAATCTTCAAGGAGTTCTGCCACTGTGATTAACCCTGATATGTCAGAAGAAGTGTAATTTCCATAGAAAATTTTCAGTATTCTCCTCACACACTCTGTATCAAACTGACAAGGTATCAAGAGGTCTTTGGCAGTCGCCTCCTCTAGCTGTTTTCCAATCCTGGCCTCGAAACCATATATGCAATGAGGGTTGGCTCCCAAAATTATTGCAGATTGCAGCATGTCAAACAATAAATTGCATGGAAGGAGTCCTCTCTCATGAGATAAAAGCATCTCCACAGCTTCAATGACTTCCCCTGAAGAATTCCTCTCGTTGGTGGACATTTTTTCCGACCCTTTGGACATGGGAAAAACCCACTTCCTTGCATATGTACAAAGAGATGCAGCAACATACATTGATGGGGCTCCACGCTTACTCATTTCGAGCATGATCGGCTCATAGAGTTGGAGGGGTAGCATTGTCAAATCATCCGGTTGCCCTTCAGGATCAAAGAGCCTTCTCCTTGCATTTGGCCTATAGACATTTTCATCATCCTTAATTGGTTCACCAAGAAGGCTAGGATCAACCAATGCCTTGTCAATTATCGACTCTGAACAGGCATCTACTAAGCCAAAATTGACTGCTTCTTGAAAGATATTTTCCATGGTACGGAGAGCCTTAATGGTTTCATTCCAGCTAGGGAGTACCCTTTTTTCAAAGAAAGCAAGGGCCTTGCTTAAAAGATTATTTCTGCTGTGATTTTCAGTCATCATCAAGTAGTGAGCAAAACAAATGAGCGGTACAACATTCTTAGAGGACATGTGCACTTCAAGGCCATAGCAGAATCTTGCAACAAGCTCAAAAGTCTTTGGTTCAGGTGGGATGTCTCCAAGGGAATGAGAAAGATCTTCCTGGGAATTCACTCTGATTAAGGCTGCTATTTTGGCCGATCTTGCAGCCAAAAGTTCCTACATAAACAAAATGAAATGAAAAGAGTTCTCGAACATATTGAACTTTTGTATTTTCAGCAACATTTCTTCTCCAGGAAAAGAAAAAGAAAAAGAAAAAAGAAATGAAAGGTTTGTGGGAGTAGTTTCTCACTCTGTCCAAAGTGAAAGGCACATCACCTACAAGAAGATGCACATGCAGTGGAGATGTGGACTTGGACAACCTGAAAAGGGGCAGGGGGGAAGAGCAAAAAACAGAATTAAAATATATAAAAAAAAAAAAAAAATGATTTAACACAAATAATATCTAGAGAAGTATATATAGATAAGAAGGCGGCGGAGGGGAGTTTACCAAGGTGGTACACCTGTGCTTTGTCTACTAACTATCTTGTTAAAGTTCCTTTCATTGTTGTTTTGTCCACTGCCCATCTTGTGATAGTTCCTTTCACTATGCACTTCACAAATTACAGGAGCTTCTGTTGGAGTTTTAATTTGGCTTTACTAACCTCTGGTAATGAGATTTAGAACCTGAAAGTGTGATGCAGTTATAACTCACAACTCTTCCAAAAAAAAAAATATATCAAGGTTTTGAGAAAATACAAAATGAAGAAAAACCACTTCTTTTTCTATAGTATTTCTTATTAAATATGAGAGAAAAGCAACATAAACTGCAGCTTAGCCTAACCTGTCCTTAATAGGTTTATATAGAAAATAAAGTCTTAAACCTGGTGAAACACAGAAATTAAAACATTCATATGTGATCTCGTTCGAACGAGAAATTCGATGAAAACCTATGAACACTCCCGGTCTGACGAGCTTCAACCGAATACCTCAAAACTTAGTACTTGGTCGGTCGAACATGATGCAACAGTGACACCGACCGGATGTGTAGAGGAATATTTTTCATAATTTAAAGCATCTACTTATGTAGCAATGTTAATTATGTCTTGATCATTGTTAAATATGAATACCTTCCAAGAAAAAAAAAAAAAACATATTTGTGAATGTTTCTAAAATTCTATGAGTTGGGTGATATTACGTAGCTAGGCATGTTTATCAGATTCAGAAGTCAACATCTTATAATAGTGATAGTAAAATATGTGTAATAATCATCTACCAAATTACATAAAAAAAAATGCACACAGTTGTAATATCTAAAATAGGTGTTACCATTAAAGCTTTATGAGCAAGAAGAAGAAGGAGAGGAGGGCGGAGGAAACTAAGGTCACTTACAGGGAAAGAGTGAGAGAGACTGGGAAATAACAACGTTGGAGCGTTGGAGCTTCTGGGGGGTTTCAGCAGATTTCTTGGCAAAGACTAAAGAAAGAGAGTTAAATTTTAATTTAATATAACATACTTCATAATAGTCAAAACAAGAAGAGAGAAAGCAACGTTCAAAAAATCAGATTTTATCCTAAACACAAGGGTTCTGTTATTTTGGGTATCACATTTTGATTACAAGAAAATTAATGTATAACATGTGGGGGCCGCTCATCATCTTTTGGTGGGCCACTGGGCCTGGGCTAGTCAAACACAACTTTCAATTCACATAAACAAATTTTAGATCCTTTGTTTGCCAAAACGTACGTATTAATCCGTGCGCCCTGCCACCTTGTGTTAATATATATACTGCCTAGCTAGAAAAAAGAAATAGAATATAAATAAGATGAACGTGTGATTTCTAGTTTTTTGATATGGATGAAAACTGAATTGATATTTTTTCTATTTAGTATTTAAAAAAGATAGAGAAAGGGCAAGGGTGGTTAATTTGATGGCAATTTTTTTTGAAACCCTATCTAATTGTCATCTACCCAAGGATAAACGGAGGAGTAATGCTATAAGTTTTTCTTGTATTGCTCTTGAGTCCCTCCAAGAATGATGTTGCTATTAAAATCATCATTATACTTGTGATTGATTATTATTGGATTTTGATCAAATAATTATATTACGTTTTTCACACTCAATGTTTAGATTAGGTAGCGTGGGGTGTTTTAAGAGATTTATATTAATTATTAAAAGAGAAATGTTATAGTTCAATAAAAATATCACTTTTTGCCTATAAAAATTTTAAGTGGCAAGAGACTACATGCCCTTACGTGGCTGCAGTTAAACAAACTGTGGTTAAGGTCATGTGACATTTTGTTACTTAAAACTTTTATGAGTCAAAAATGATATTTTTATTACACTATAGCATTTCTCTGGTTAAAAAGGAACTACTTTGAAACATATTATGTCAAGAAAGAAATGAATATAATAAATGGCGTGAATAGTAAAGAAAATTTAAGGGGATCTGGTTCTGGGCTGAATAGTTTGTGGTTGCATAAGGATTGCGGGCACTATTTATCAAAGCTGGATCGTGTTTTGGCTTAACAAACAATTGCGTGCTGTTCCTTTTTCCGTCGTCCGAACAGAGTTAAAAGGGTCTGGTCGACACACAGTAAGAGAGAAGGGAGCCGCCCTTGTGCGCAAGCAGGACACAATCTTAAGGTAATTCACTTGTTTATATGTTTGTGTATATATATATATGTTCATTCCTTCGGTTGACTTAGTTCGCTAAATTTAATGAATTTTCTGGGGCTGCATTGACCCCGACGGGTTTGCACCCATACTTAAATGCATTACCAACAAGGATATCATTTTTGTTTTGGGTACTACTTTGATGCTTCTTTGCTTTGCTGAGGAAATATGATGGAAAAGAAAAGAAAAGTTGCGTGTGAATTTTAGTTTCATTGCAAATAAATGATGATATATATAGCTCTACTCATTGGTTGATGTTATTACATGCTCGATACAAAGAGATCAAAGAGGCCTGCTATCTGTTTGACAGTATGTCATAGAGAATTTCGTGAAAAGGAGTATGAAAAATATTGGCCTGGTTTTAGATAAGGAATACAAAAATGCACTGAATGAGTTCATATTGGTTTACCGTCGTGAGTGGAGATAGGTAGGTCTTGGCATAGCTGGCTTGGAAGAGAAGAGAGCTATGTAAGCAATATGTTGTTAAGTTGCGTTGATATTTACAAAAAAAAAAAAAAAAACATCGTTTAGACTAAGCTGATGCATTGGCTCAAGTTTTGAATTGCTATTCCGAGGCTATGAACGTAACTGAAGAATTTTTAGTGTTTTGGGGTTGTTTGCGAGCTATTTTGGATTGGTGGTTTAGGGTTCTTTAGGATTGGATATAAGGAAAATAATAGATGCAAATCAGTTCTTGCCTTGGTTAGAATTTGATACAAAATTGTTGGAAGTCTGAAGTGTAATCCAGAGAAGAAAGAGGAGACAAAACGAAGTATCACACTTGGGATTTCCTTGGTATTATACGTAGGAGAAAGATTGAATCACACAAACCTCAAAGGAAGCTTCATAGCTCTGAAATTTTAGCAAAACATAATCTTCAATATTGAATAGAAAGTCTTGAATCAATATTTATAAGAAACTAAATCTAACCTTAACAAGACTTAGACTCTTAATAAGACTTGGGCCACTAGCAAGAACTAGACTTTTAATGAGACTTGAATTTTATAGGCTAACTATTAAGCCCAAACTAACTAACAAATAGAAATCGCATATAAAATTCCAAAAACATAATAAAAAAATCAAACTAAGACCATGTACAACCCATTTCCAGAAATATGAAGTTTATAGAAATACCCTTCGCTCCTAAAATGGAGTAAAACTAAAATCAAATCAAACCAGCTTTTTTGTCACTTGCATCAAGAAGTTTCCATGAGGTACTAGTAATAATAGGCTTTAAATTAAAAGAGCACATACTATAAGTCATGTTTGTTTAGTGATCATAACATTTAAGTCTGTTTTGTATTATATGAATTAAACCCTATTAATTTATTAAAACACAAGTGCACCATAAGCTTTTTTCTTTCATTATGCAGTGCAGAGAAATGACAAAAGGTTTTATATGGGCAACAGCAGAGGATTTGGCAAGGAATAGAGGCCGAGTTCTGTCTCTCTATCGGCAGATATTGCGGAGCCTCAACTCCCCAAATTTGGCCCTCACTTTTGCCGCAAGACTGGCTAAGAAAGCAGAGGTTCGTGCTATTTTCATGCTGGGTTCTGAGGAGAGATCCCTGCATAACATCGATGACCTTATTGACACTGCTGAGTACTCTCTTTCCCTTCTAAGAAAAGGTGAAATCCCCAAATATATACAATGAGTAAGTTATCTCCCACCGTCTGTTTAGCGCTTGGAACTCTCTTTATCTCTCCTACACACTCATGTTGATGAAACAGTTTGATGTAACATCTCATTTCTACCGGTTGACTGAAAGCAAAACTTCAGTCCTTTGTTAGTGATACATGAATCTATTGTTTCTTATGCACCCATATACAGCTATAAGTTAGCCAAACAATTCTCAAATCCTTTCTTTAGTTCTGTAGTTATTGAATCACATTTATCATATATCTTTATTGAAACGATAATCAAGTGCTTCTCTTCTGAATCTGTTCATGTAGGGGAAGGGGAACATTGCTTATATAATTTGGTAGTAGCTTGACTATTTGTTTGGGATAATCGATTACTTATTGGTCGTTCATGTAAGAAAATGAATATAAAGATTGAATTAATGCATTGGTTGATAAGAGCCGTGCCTTTCTGGTAATGCTAACATATGTGCATGTCAATAGGCAATACCAGAGCATCTTTTAATACAAAGCAAGTAATGTGATCAGAGGAATTATCATTTCCGTTGAAGGTTTTCACATTACAGAAGGAAAAATAGGGTGTGAATGCTAATATATGAAACTAGGCCAACTAAACAACTTGTGATGATGAGGGTTGCAACATGAAGCTAATCTCATCTTCTCCAGTAAAAAAATAATTTTTAATAACCTCTTTTAGGTGTTATAACGCTGATTTTTAAGAAAGAAAAAAATTTTATTTCCTCAATTATTAAAATGTTCTTAACTAAAAGCGAAAAAAAGGATGAATTTCAACCCGAGGAACTCATGTTGGATAACTCACTGAGGTCACTGAGTGACTCACCAAAGTCATCTTTGTGGACAAGACATTAGAAAGCGCTTGCACAAATTCAAACCCAAATTAGTGACCAAAATGGGTTGTGAAAAAAAAAGAAACGAAATTTGTATCACATAGGATAGGACTGACAATTTTGACACGACCCACGAAATTAACACGAAATTAGAAGGTTAAGATTAAGAGGTCTAACACGTTTAGTTAAATGGACTAGGTTAGGATTCATCAATATAATTTTATACCTATACCTTCAACACAACCTAAACTTGACATACGACATAAGGGCTAAAATTTTTTTACACAGCCCATAAACCTGATATAAACCTAATATGAAATTAGCAAGTTAATGTTAAAAAGCTTGATCCGTTTAATTAAATTGGTCGAGTTAAGATTAACATATATAGTCTTACACATATACCTCGGCACGAGCTGAACTTTATATACAAACACGAATTGTTACTCGACACAAGCCAAACTCGATATACAAACACATATCGTTACCCATAGTTGCATACTGGATCAGCCCAATACCTTGCTGAGCCAATAATAAACTAAATAAGAAATTCGAGAATGATGGCAGTGGCGGTCTGGCTGGTTGTTGGGTGTTGATTAGGAAGGGCTTTGGATGACCAGAAGCAGATTTGAAAACTCATTTTAGAGTTTTATAATTATGCGTGCAACTATTTAACCAATAGTTAATGTGTAAGAATTCAATTTGCTCTATATATGTATGAAATTAATAATTAAACTGTATTTATGAACTGTGAATCATATATTAATATGTACCACGGAATTTAGATGAAGTCAAGAGGTAGGCAAAGAAAAAAAGAAAACTATCGTTTCTTATAAAACTAAATAAGCCAAATAATCTTAGATATAGAATAAGTTATCTTAAGTTTAACTACGGAACAGTGTTTGCTTGTTAAAGTTAAAAAGTAGGTAAAGAATCAAATTAGTAATACTGGTTACGATCAATAAAAATCTCTCAAATAAAATGTATAATTCATATATCTATCAAGGCTTTCAGGTCCACTAACACATTTGTTAATCGATGAATTAACAGTGGAAGGTCAGTGATATATATATATATATAAAGCAATGTAAACTTGGAAAAATAGGAAGATTTAGAAGGAACCGTGAAAAAAGGACACTTTAAAAAATATATTATAACGAGAAAAAACACGTTAATCTCCCTTTTTTTTTTTTTTATACTAAAAAGGGCAATGGGAGAGATTAACTGTGATTATTTTACTTGAGCGTAACCATAGTAAAAGAGAGACATTTGATTCTTTGTGAGATTCAAACCCATACGCTAATATGTATTTAACCATTTTAAAATTTTCTTTGAATTATGAATGACCACCGTACCACGTTATCTCCCTTGATTGTTAAAAGAGAGACATTTGGTTCTTTCCTTCAAATAAAATAATATAACTCATCTATCTATCAAGACTTATACATCCATTAACACATTTATTGATCAAGAATTTAACTGTGTAAGGTAGGTATTTGTTATATCTTCTTCTCCTTTTTTCTGAGGTAATACCATGATTCAACGGTGGAATGTAGGAGGAAGGTCGGTGATTGTAATCTTATGTTATGAATTGTATAAAACAAAAAACAACAAAAAATTGTTTTGTGCAAAATTTGGGTATATTGAAGCTATTTGAAGTGATTTTCTCTTCATTTTTGTATTACATCTTTGGGTTAGCGAATTTCTTTGTGATTGACTACACCTACGAATGTACCTCACATTGAGGAACCACACAAATTATGGTGTTCGATGATGATAGAGTGGCAGCTTTTGGTTGATAACAAAATCCAGGCACACAAATAAGCTATATTATTCACATGGACCTTGAATTTCAAGGTTAATGCAGTGCACATAATCATCCCTGCATCCAACAAAAATTCTGCCACCAATCATGACAGGCGATGAGAATACATCTCCCTGGATGTCCAACCTTGCAAATTCCTCTACGTTTATTCCTGGTTGACTCTCCTGTCTGTTGATAACTCGAACTAAACGTATGCTGCCGGAACTGGAACAGACGCAAATCAACCTAAAAATACCAAGGAGAAATGTATAAATAATCATCAGTATGTGTAGATTTTTTGATAAGTTTGTACTTTTTCTCTACCTGTCAGATAAATGGGAGGGGTAAGATATCAACTGTAAGTGCTCGTCGACATAAGCAGACGCAGTAATTGGATCTCCAATATTGTATTCCCAGAGTAGATCTCCATTTTCCTGGAATGAATTCCACCAGCATTCAATATGCAATTGTCAGCTAAAAGAGTAATTTGATAGTTTCTTGTACTATATCTTAAAAAGGTACCTAAGATTTGGGCTGCAGCTATCCTTTATTTAAAATGCTTATTAATGTAGTAATAAACAGTTACTATTAGGGCAAGAGAATAGTAATGCATGGAGTAATGCTATATAGTGGACAAGTATCCACCTTTCATCCATTAAAGCTGATGTGGCATGGTTCTCCAAACCCATTTCCATTTACCAAGTGTCATGAGGGGACCATGCCACATCAGCTTTTGGCAAATAGAACGTGGATACTTGTCCAGCATATAGCATTACTTGTAATGCATGAGACATAAGGGCATGTTTATGCTACTCGTACATGTTGATGGGCATATCAGATATGGCTCAAACTTGATGAGTAAGATGTCAATAACAAACTAATTTATTAACATAGGATGTTCGCCATGAAAATTTTCTGTATATAGATAAATAAAATCCTTGGTTGATCTTACTTCTATTGGATAACAAATGATCATCAGCCATTACAGAAGATCAATAACTATTTATTTGCACATTTTTGTACAGGATAATTAGTGGAATTTACCAGTTCAAGTGAATAGATACCCCCATCTCTGGAACATATAAGCCCCTGCAGAATAACAAACAAAACAAGACAATAGGTAAATTTAACAATAGTTTTACTCATCGCAACAGTTCATCAATTTTATGTCGTCAGTGATGATGTCCGGACTCAATGTGCAGGAAATACATAATGAAGTGTAAGTAAAAAGTGACCTGCTCATTTCAAATATTTTATATATGGTTTTCTTCAGCGAGCATTCTTAAAATATCAAGATGTGCCCAAACTTTATGATACCGGGGCAAATTAGGCAGGATTTCAGCTTCTGTATGTACCTCTTAGATGCTTTTGTTGATTAACTAGTAAAGAAAAGTCCTGAATTAAAATGTGCAAGAGAATTATAACAATGTATAGTTATATGTTGAAGTATTTAAACCAAATCTATTATTAACAAGATTTTCTTTCTAGAACAATCTTAAAATATCATGACATGCGCACACATTATGCTCTTTTCGTTCTTTCTTTCTTATCAATTCTTCTTTTTCTCCATTTTCAATTCTTGAACAGATGGCTACTTATTTTTTAACTTAGAAATTTTCATAATTAGTGTTATGTTAATGAAAGATATTATAGAGTAGGGTTAACAAAAGAGAAAGCAACCAAATCCGGTCGGTTTTCAAGTGGGGCAGTATAACGACCCAGGGAAAGGGTTAACCACACATACGATATCACTCCAAAACGACTAGTCAAGTTGTAATTAGAGCTTCCGAGAATCAGTTATAAACCCAATCTCACCTAATAAGGAACAAATGTGAAACTTACAACCCGTAAGCTTCTTTATAATCCACCCACTCCATGTGGGCATATCATCAACTTTCTAGGGTGTCACAATCTCCCCCATTCAAATCCATAACGTTCTTGTCAAGGTTCATGTCATGCGATTCTTCAACACCACATGGTGTTACTAGATTGCTCTGCTACCATTTGTTATGACCTATGGAAAGGATTAGTCATATTTGCGCTATCACTTCAAAAAGATTGGTCAAGTTGCAATTTGAACTTCCTAGAATCATTTATAAAACCGAGTCTCATTAAGTAGGGAATCAATGTTAAACTTAGCACCCATGAGCTCCTTTATAATTCACTAACTTTATCTGGGCAATTTCATCTTCTAAATGTAGGACTAACTGTGTCATAGGTAGTTCGGGGGCTGGGTAAAGCTTTTGATTTTTTACTATATTCCGGTCGGAAGTTGGGTTTATAGGGTCAGTTTTCTAACCACACCTGACACAACCCCTCCTAATATATATAGTTTTTTCTTTGAATCTTAACCGCCTTTCAATTCCTCCTCTAACAAAAGAAAGAACTCTCCACTCAATTCCCCTCAATTCTCCTTCTTCCTCTTCTCCTTCTCTCACTTGCTTGGAGCACTTGTCATCTTCTTCTTTCGAACCCCAACTCAATCTAGCCTTTTCTTTCGGCTTCCCTATTTGGCATCAAAGCTGAGAAACCCACAACCTGTAAACCCATGGCAGAGAGAAAAATGTTGTCGGTCCCCTCACACAGCCTCTCTACATGGCGATGCTCTCCTCCCCCACAATTCGTCATCTCTAGTGAGGCGATGAGCCTTCTCACTCAATCTGCGGAAGATCTACGGTGAAATTGGTCCCTATTGTTTGTTGTGAGAAATAAATCTCTAAGATTTCAAAAGTGATAAATAACTCCCTCCATATAAATTCCAGTCATTTTTCCGATGGCAACATAATGAAATTACAAATTTACTCTAAGGGATCCAGGTAAACCCAACAATTGAATCTGGAGGTGGCCAAACCACTCTCATGCCACCTCCAACGGCCGAATCTAGGGTAGCTGAATTGCCCCCGAGGGGCCTTGAGGTGGTTTGGCCACCCCCATAATCGGCTCAAGTGGCCAACATCCCAACCCAAACCTTTTTTTTTTTTTTTTTTAGTTTTTTAGTGTAAATTTGTCATTTTAGGATGACCCTGTTGGGAAAATGGCCAAAATTTATACTCCAGTTCAAACACATTTTCAGCTTAGGGAGAGGGGGAGTTGGAAGATGAACTTCACAATAAATACTTCAAAAAAAAAAAAAAGACCCTTAGTTCCTTGAAGAAAATGATGTACCTGAGAAGGAAGAGCAGCAGATATGCACGGTCCAGCAAATATTGGACCCCCAGTTCTGTACTGAAGAAGGAAGTCATTTGTTAGTAAAGGCTTAAAGGATCATGCATAAAATCCAACAAGCATGTCACGACAATGATACTGTGAAGCACAACAAATAAGTTCCATTTCTTTACATCTGATTTAACAAGGAACTCCTGATAGATGTCATGCAATCTAGAGATAGACTGCACTGATGTTTGGTTATTACACATGGAAGTGTTTTTCAATTTGAAAAATGTGTTTGGAAAATTAGAAAAGTCTCCTTAAAGCTTAAAATGAGGAAATATTACTTCTAAAACAATTACATTGGAGTGTTGCTAATAAGACAATATGTTACTTCTTTTTTTTTTTCTTTTTTTCTTTTTTTTTTTTGACATAAGACAATATGTTACTTGAAGATTTGGATATTGTCTAATACTACGTAGAAATTACACTTGTACCATTGCTTCTTTAGGAAAATGCTTATGTTTCTTTTCATTTCACACCACACTAAATCTTGATTATCGTCAAATGAAATTAGTAAGAAATACATTTGCTTAACTCTCAGATTTGCACGTACGCCTGACATGCAAATGTTGCAATGCCTATCTATGATTAACCACATAAAGATAGCAATAAAAAATAGATCAGGGTATTTAGTTTGTATATATAGAAGTGTAGGTTTTTCTAGACAGCTAAAATACGGTGAAATATGATAAGTCTATATCAAATGGATCAACAACATGTATTTCTGCAGTTCCTTATCAGTAAACCTTCATTTAAAGCAGAAAGGTCTATTGTCATTAACAGATAAAGAAAAAGCACTTTTCACTAGTTTGAAGTAATGAGGATAGTATGCCAAAAAAAAAAAAAAAGCAGACAACATTGTTATGTCCAAGTATATAACAAAAAGTGAAAAGAAGAAAAACAAATTCAACCACTACTACATATCTCATGGTCTGTGAACCAAGTGGCAAAGTTTGTTAACTAGCTACCCAATTTTAAGAGAAAATAAATAGATGAACGTAAATTTGATGCATGCTTAAGCTTAATCTGAGAGACGTGGCAAACATTTTGACATTGATAGAGTTCAAGGGCAAGAAGGTTTTTAAAGAAAAGCAAGTGGATTAAGCAAATCATTCAAACATAGGTGACAGAAGAAAAATAAAGATAATAGTATAAAAATAACATAAAGGTAACTATTACGTGACAGAAGAAAAATGTACCTTCCAAAGAATGGATCCACTTGAATCCAATGCAAGAACATGACCATCCACTAAGCAACAAATAACTACAGTGAAAAACAGTGCAGAAAATTAGAAGATAAGTATATAAAACATTACACAGAGATAATTTCAGGAAGGAACTTTCAAAGATCACAAAGAGCAAAGGCATGGACATTAATCGAATGAAAATATACATACCATTTCCATTCAGACTATTGATGGCAAGAGACCCAAACACTGGCACTTCGAACTCATGCAGCCACAAAATATTAAATGGTAAACTCTGCATTTGTAAACCATCAACAAACCACTTCAAATTACAATTTCAAAAGAGAATTTAGGAACAAAGGTAATGTAAATGTAACAATTTTAAAAACAAGTAATATGCGAAACATACAAGGGTACTTATACAATTAAATTGTCCCCTAAAACAACAGCAAATTTTAGTAAAAGAAGCAATACGATTTAGTTGGGAGTACAGGTTTCTCATTTATTCTTCTTTTATTTCTTTTCTTTTTTTTTTTTATCAGCAATGCATTTCATTAAAAGCACAAAGGGGCACAATCTTAATACACAGAAAGTATACAAGAAAAAATCCCTTTAATGAAAAAAAAAGAACAAAAAACTACAAAATCTGAAAAATTAGAAAACTATGAGGTATCATATACCCATGTCCATGTATAGAGCGATTTGACCATGATATTCTTGAGCAAGACCGCCGAAGTCTTGCTCAAGAATATCTCAAATCGCTTAATATAAGGACGAGGGCATATAATACTTCACATTTTTCCAATTCTTCTTTTGTTTAAACTCTAGGTTAAACGCTTTCTCCTCTTCCTTCATAGTTCTCTTCCATTTAATGAATCGTTACTTTCCATTCCCACTAAAGAAACAATTTTTGCAGCAATCGCATTGGGGAAGAGAATAGCACCAATGATAAACAGGGAAGGTAATGGTAAAGGACCATGTAGTATGTAGAACGATAATATAATTGTGTAACAATAATGGTTAAAGCAACAGTGTTTCTTACTTTACCTACTATAATACTTTGTTCATAGGTTTTGAAAATATTGTTTTTCTTACATAAGTTCCATTTTCACTTTAAGATGTAGGGGAAAAAATCTAAATCCACATAAAGGACTCCGTTTCAAACACAATAATTGCAAACAAAAGCCACAAATCGAATCCCCATTTTGAACCGCATTCTCTTGAAAAATGAATACTCTATTCTCCTGAACTAATGAAATTGAAATCTGCCGTACTTTAGTTGATATAGCTGTCATACGGCCACTGGTAGACGCCACATAGAGTGTGTTATGCACCTGCATGTTAAATAAATTAGACAATCCAGGTAAGAAGCAGAAGATAGATCAACAATCTTCAAAGTAAAATGAACAGTAAATCAACCGAAGAACTTAAATGATTTCCCATTATATATACTCTCTTTATTTTTAACGCAAGCACATGAGCAAAAAAATATATTCACAACATAGTAGACCCCTTCTTCTGAAAGAAAATTGAAAAAGGAAAATAGAAAGTAATATGTTGATGGATCCCATCAACTCATTACAAAGTAGTATGTTGGTGGAATCCATCAAATCATTACTACAATTCCTAAACTACTCAAACCTGATAAACACTCACGCTTTTGTTCATTGTTTTAAGTTCTTTATGCACAAGCAAGCTTATCAAGTTTCAGTTATTACTTCAACTATTTCTTATAAAGCAGCACAGAATATTCAAACCCATATCCAAATGAAAGCCTAACAACAATCCAAAAAGTGACCAATATTTATTAGAGGCACCTACCAAGATTATATTCATGAAACCTTACAACTGTCGAGTAAAGCTGAAAGAAAAATGAAGATGGCGATAATCTTATATTTGATGCAATAGGTGAAAAAAAAAATTAAATATGACTACTGAATACCAAGAAAACAGATCACAATTGAAATGCAAATGACAAGGTACGTCAAACCAAAAACTGAACTTTCTGGCAATCAATCAAGCATGTCTTGTGTAGCAAAACTAAATGAGTTAAGCAACGATTGAATGCCGAAGTACACCTCATCAATTGCAGGTGATCCATATATACTCCCACCACAGGGAACCATATAAACACAGCAATGATTTTTGTAGTCGAGAGCATATAAGTTATGGTCATGCGATCCACACCTGCAGATAATTTGTTGCAGATTAAGACCTTGTAAAAAAAAAAAGGATGGTTTCCTCTAGCAAATCATATGATGTAAAAAAATTCACATCCACATGAGAAATAAATTACAACATATTGCTGAACTTTTACCAACATTTTTCTTCTTCTTATAACCGGGGTATTTAGGGCTTCGCCCCAACTAGATCCCCAGGACCCCATGCAAAACTACCCCCACAGTCCCCACATGGGTCGGGTAAGGCCCTCAAGTGTGCCCCAAAGAATTGTTTGCACCCCTTCGTCAAACCTTAGACCTGATGCTTCATGAACTTTTATGAGCAATTATTGAAAATGAAATAGCAAACATCACGGTATCAATAAGGAAAACGCAGTAATTTACTGATGATAAAAAAACCCTAAAAAAATTTGAAATACATATATAACCCTAAAAAATTTGAGATATATATATATATATAAAGCCAGCATCAGAAATAGAGTAATGAAACACCAAAGATCATCCATACATTATTTACACAATTTTAGATGGTCATTGCAAAAGTGGTTCCACTTTCAAACAAGAAACGAAGAAACGATGTTCATTTGAGTTTGAGTTCAAGAAGTTAGCACTCTACCAGATAAGTTGCAGATAAAACTTTAATTTCAAGCGTAAAAATGCAAAATTGTCTTAAAATAAAAGATTCTTCATGTAGCCCAAAAGGTTGCACATGGGAACAGACATGTTTGATGTTAACATGAAGACTTTCTTGTTTCTTTTATTTTGAGAGTGCCACAAAATATTCACAAACTAATCACTTTTTTACTATTTTAATAGGCAGATATGACTCGCTGACTTGCATGGGATTAAATCCATAACTTCACGCTTCATCCCTTATTTGAGAGGGGAGGAGATGCCATTTGGGCCAAGGATCATCAGCAAAATTGAACTGTTTGCTTTCTTCTGAGACCAATGTAGTTTCTAAGTGACACATTCATGAAAGAAATACCATGCATGATTACAGAAAAATGAAAAGAAAATTTATTATCTTCATTTGAACCAGCATCACTTAAGGGACAATTAGTATCTCTCTACAGTTAACAGGAGAAACAATGACCAGTTCAGTTGAGCAAAAATGCAAGAACAAGAATGAAGAACATTACCAAACCAATTGCCTGCGTATGTCTACAACTGGTTGCGACTTCACCTTCAGATGTTAAAAATGAAATTTGTATCAGCCAAATCAGCAGATAAAGGAGGAAAATATAAATTTTTTTAAGTTTATGTCAACAAAAATGATATTTCAATTAACAACGCCAATGTCAACCCATTAGTACGATATATATGGGATAGGCAAATGCAGGTAATGCCACTACCACCAAGGCAGTTAAGCCATGGTCCATGAACAAGAGTGGCTACCACTGCACTCACAAAAAACAGACATGCAACAGACAAAACCAACATGCCACTTGGACTAATGCCTTTCACCACAAGTACGTGACAAATCAGATAATCATGACCTACATACCATAAGAACTGTAAGAACAGTAAGCTAGTGGACACCCAAAATAATTACATAGGGAGGAGGAGGAGGGAGAGAGAGAGATCACTAGAATTTAAAACATACAGCATAAAAGAAGTGAAAAACTCATAAACAATTAATCTTTGCTTTTTCTTTTTTTTGCATGATGTAAACAATTATGCGTTACATTACAAAAACAACCTAGACATACTAAAGTTCAAATTTCAAGTAAAATTGAACTGCATAGAGTACATGTGCACTGAAATCTTCTCTACATTTGCATTGGTCAAAGTTTGAAACTTGTAACTGAAATTCATTAAATCTATTGATTATATTGGAAAAAAAAAAAAGGTTTTTCCCCCCTGCTGGCCCTTCATCTGAACAGCAAGGATTCTCACTTAAGCATAGAAAACAATTACTACAAAGTTTCTATTTTGGGGGGATGTACCATCATATCACAAAATCAAAGCCGACAATATTTTCAAACTTTTTTACACTCATATGGGCTAGACAAACGTTTCATCCAGTAAACAAGTGGCCCTACAGCTGTATTCTATATTCTGGAAGATTTTCAAACCCAAATGCTAGGAGACCACAAGAAGCAGAAAGATCCCTTACAGAAGAAGGTAAAACAGTAAAGCATTAGAACCATCATACCTCACCAGATGTTTGGAAGGTCCAGCATATGTTGCCATTTGAAAAATCAAGGAAATATATTTTCCCCTTGTAGCATCCAACTACAACCTAACAGACATAGCAGAATTTACAACATAAATAAATTAAAGGGTTTCAAGCCACATTTCCTAGTGGAATAGCATGGCGTAAGAACACAATAGAATGAAGGACAACCTGAGAAAAATCACCAAGAATTGCTGCAGAACATTCAATTCGCCCTTCTAGTTTGATCTCCCACTGGACAGAACCACTAAACCCAATTATGTAATAGGTCAACACTTGAGTAAGCTTTTTGCATAAGCTTTACATACTAAATACATATGGCACAACACTGAATACAAATAGGTAATGCTATAAGCTTTGTGCATGCTCAGAATGAAATCATGTTCCCAGAACAGCACTTCAACCACAAGGTTTCTGCCCTCTTTCAGATGATCATTCAACATGCAATATTATAACAAAAATTTAGGGGCTCACTTCCATTCTAGCATATACCTAGCACCAAAAGAAAACATGAACTTCCAACAGTACGCCGCTGTGCATTCCAAGGATGTGACAAAACAATGAATACGCAGGGTAACTAGATTGCATGCCATTAAACAAGATAGAAGGATTAGGGTTTGGTCCAATTTTTGGGTAAATCACTAGATAGCACAATAGTACATGCCCAAGTAAAGACATGTCAAAAACTCAATGATCGATATATGTGCATGTGTTACGCACCATCAAAAAAGATAGAAGGACTAGTTGGGTCTGATTTGTAGGTAAATCATGAGGTAAGACAACCCTATGCACTCAAGTAAAGACATGCCATAAACTCAACGACTAATATGTATTATATATGTGTATGCCCACAAACATACATATATATAACACAAACACACATACGCTTGTGTGTGTGTGTCTTTCTAGAATGTGGCTGCAACAATCTACAATATTTGTCAAAACAACACATAAAACTCTTATTCTGGGGAGGCAGAATAAAACCTGGTCATCTCAAGGCAAAGCTGACAGCTAAATATCATAGAATCATCCTAAAGATCACATGAAAAATATGAACATGAGTAATTCAGAAACTGCGAGGTGGTCTATACCTTTTGGCAGCAACACACAGAAATTTACATGAGTGAGATCCAATAAACAAATAGATATCCTGGTCTTTAAACACAACTATCGGTGATGCATCAACACAAGACTCCATGTGAACTTTCCAAAATTCTTGCATAGAACCTTTTCTATCTCTTGGAATTTTCACAGACCAGGTCACTTGGCATATTTTATTCCCGCTGTACCCCTCTTCATGCATAACCTTGTTGCATCGGCTGGCTGAACATGACATGAATTTTGAATCAGAATCCCATACATACCCATCTCTTGGACTAGCACAGTCTGAAGTAATGTATATATTCGAATCCACCTTTAAGCGTTTGGAGACTACAACATTACTGTCATTCTTTTCAACAGAGGTCCTCAACAAACTCCCTTGTGGTTTAAAGATACCAGGATCTGGAGCCTCAAAATTATTGGAACGAAGGATGTTCCTCTTACCCTCATCAAGATTCACTTCCCAATTAGCATCTTTTTTGAAATGCAAATGGGCTGGTCCTTTTTTCTCTAGAAGAGCCAGATAAAGCTTAGATGGACTTGGAAAGTAATAAATAAATCGCATATCAATCCCTAAATTATGAGAAAGATGTGCTGCAGCAATAGAATTACCACCCATCATAAAAAAATCATCATCATCGGAAACCTCTTCAACCATTAATGCATCAGTAAAAGCCTGTCAAAGAGATGGTAAAATAAATTTACTTCATTGATTATGCAATATAGTTAATCTCAGTGTAAAGATAATCAAGTTTTGCATTCACCAACTTATTTATCTTTTGCACGTCAATCAAGTGAAGGCTGAAAGTATCTATTATGACTTAAGAATATTGACCTTGGTCCACACAAGTTGCTAACCAAAAAGACCTCGCTCAACCTGTCATAATCCATATGGGTCCACACCAATTCTCTTTGTTCCCAAATGGGAATGAAGATAGTTATATAATAACAGGCTAATGGGCCATGAGACCTATCATATCTATGAAGCTGAGCAATTATTGACAAGTAGAACAAGCTTAAGAGAGTACATACAGAAACAGATGACATCCAGATCAAGTTGTCTGGATCCACGGCTCTCACATAAAGATCTTTATAACAAGAATCATTGAAATGAATAAGACCATCAAAGACCTTTTGTTAGAAACATTTTCAAAATATATATCTGCTCCAAGAATAAGAAGATAAAAAAGGGAGTTACATTACATGTCGAAACATATTCTAATTTAAGCCGTTAATATGGTTCTCTTCCGTGAATGCACACCACTAGTCCTCATACCGTCTAGAATGTTAACTTCCATTACTAGTTTCGAAGGATGTTGTAACCAAATATAGAAAACACAGACATGGTGCCATTTGACCAACAAAATAAAAGGGATGAAGAGCAGACCTTTTTAACAACTTGCAAGAGATCACTGCTCCCCATGTCACCAATCTTATCTTGGACAGGCTCAGTGTGAGATGTTAAACCTGCCAACAACTCATAATCAACTTTTCCACTAGACGACACAGGTATCGACTCTGTAAAGGTGAAGTGGTTAGGAAACATTACTGACAGAAGTTTGTCAATCATCCAACTTCGGATGGATGATCTGAATATTTCCCTGGATCTTTCTTCTTTTAAGACTATAAATGCTTCAAGAGCCACAAGTTCCCATTGACCTTTACTTGAAATCACAGCAGCATCAAGTACATCAGGATGTGTCCTCAACACATCTTCAATCTCCTCTAAAGCAATTCGCTGCCCATTAACCTTCACAGTGCGGTCTTTTCTCCCCAAAAAAACCAAGTCACCGCTTTGGAGCCGTCTAGCAAAATCGCCAGTTCTAAAATATAATTGACTTCCATGTCCAGTGGAACTACTACCAACTGAGTTCTGAGGAAATTTTGCACAGTCCAGAGACATAACAGTAGAATCAGAATAGTACCCACAAGAAACACAGACACCACCAACATATATTTCTCCTTGATTGGATGTGCCATTTTCTCCAACAAGCAGTACATCACAGTTAGAAATAGGCATACCAATTGGAACACTTGTTAGTGTATCCATGTCCAAAATCATCGGCAACCTCTTGCAGTCAAAATATGTGCAATCACCTGATACCTTAATTCAAAGAATCAATGTAACAGCTATCAATAATGAATCCCGAAAACATAAATTGATGTGTTCTACAACTTGGACAGCCAAATAAAAAAGAGTGTTAATTTCTAACCTCTGTACTCCCATAAATGTTCAAAATAGAGGTTTCTGGTAATAACTTGGCAAGCTTATCCCACAACGATAAAGGCAGAACTTCACCACTTAGCACCAACAACTTTAATGAACTTGGAATGCCCCTGTTACTCTGACTTTGCAAAGCAGGAAGTATTGCCCTCATCAATGATGGAACAGAAGTAAGTCTATTAATAAAATAAACCTACAGTAAGAGTTAAGAATTACAGGTGAGCAATAAAAAAGAAATTCTGAAATTATAAGTTCCATAAATAGTGGAAACCTCAATATGGAAACATACATACCTGTAGAAAATCAACAACAGAGAACATATTGTCTTTTAGTTCACTGAAAGGAGGTATAACCAATGGACAAGCAGTCAGAATAGCACCAAGAAATTCTTGCAGGTGGTCAATGAAGCTAATTGATGCCTTGAACATCAAAATTTCCTCTCCTTGGAGGGGATACAAGTCTTGCATCCATAAAAAGCGATTTACAAGACCTACAAATTAACGAAATACGTAACACTTTATAGAAGCACAAATGAGTGTCTTATGTGGTGTATTTGGAACGAAAGGAATGCTAGATGCTTTGAGAACGCCACGAGGACTATAGAGGATTTGACTCATTTTTTCTTCTTTACTTTGTATTCTTGGACGGCCGCTTGGCTAGCTCCTATAGGGATTAGCTTCTCTGATTTTCTTTTTCATTTTTCTCCCTCTTAGGCGCTCTCTTTTATACTTCCCGTGTATGTGGGTTGCGCCCCTCTGCGCTCTTTTATATCATATTTACTTATCAAAAAAAAAAATAGAAGCACAAATGAGTGCATTGTAAACAAAGGAAGGAACCCCTCAATCAATAAAAAGAAATTCTTAAAAGAAAAAGAAAAAGAAAGGGAGGGGAGTTTAAACTCCAGTGCTGAAAGACTAAATTGTAGTTTCAGATATGGTAATTGATCAATTTACCTTGTTCAGTGCCACAAACGCCTTTAGGCTTCCCAGTTGATCCTGAAGTGTACATCAAATAGCAGAACAGTCTTTCCTCTCCAATTTCACAAGGCCATACCAAATTTGCCGGCGGGATACACTCTTCAAGGCATTCTTCCATGGAAAAGCACAACACAGAACAGCTGCTGCACTCTAATAGCCAGTGTGACCTATCAAGCTGGTAACCGCTACTCATCCCAAACGAAGATGCGCACCCGATAATTACGTCAGCATCTGATGAAGCAGCAACTGATAATATCCTCTCTTTTGGCCAGGAAGGATCTAGAGGCATGAAAGCCGCCCCGCATCTCAATACAGAAAGAACAGCAACTATGTATTCCACCGAAGGTGGCATGTATATTCCCACAATTTTTGGCACATATATATTCTTAAGCTCAGGCGATTGTTCTGCCCTCATCATGGAAGAAGCTGAAGATTTGGCCATTTGAGCATGGTTGGAAGTACTATTACCTTCAACAAAGTCAAGAATGACAATGTAGCATTACACACAAAACATAACACGCCTACTCAATTGCTTTCATGGATTTACATCGTGATGTTCTATTTGCAAGAACTTTTTCCTTTTTTCTTCTCTTTTTTTTTATATAAATTTAAAAGATTTTGCGATTCTCTTCACTTTTCTTCTAAGAATTTGTTCTTTGATGTCAGACTTGGTGATTGGTCACCAAAGGAAAGAGAAAAAGAATGAAAACAAAAATTTTGAAATTTCCAACACATAAACAAGTACTTCAAGAGAGGCTGCTCGAACTTCAGTAATTCCTTGATAACTAAACAAAAGAAAAGGAATAATAGAAAGAAAGAAAGAAACCTTTAGGAGAGTGTGCGATCAAGTGCGGCTCATCAGCAACAGCACCGAGGAGGATCGAGCGGAGGCGAGCGCTGAGGGAATCGACGGAGGCCAAAACATCAGAATAAGTGAAGCACCGATCACCTTGGTAAACCGGAGGGGACACCGATTTCGCTCGCTCCTTGAGAAGCTTATCGGTATCAATATCGCCGACGCCGAGTTCTTTGGAGATTTGGGCCCCGCCGGAGGCATGTATGACCGCGATTTTGTTAGGGTTCTTGGATGCAGCTCTGAAGAACTCGTGTGAAATGCAGCAGCAGCTGCACTGCTTTCTCTCTCCGCTCTTGCTTTCATCACTCATTTCAGCTGCTTTGCTGCAGCCTGCATGCTGATGCTATTTCTTCGTTTAATGGCTGCAATTAGGGGAAGGTAACGGAAATGAAATGAGCAAGGTTAGCGGCAAAAACTGAAATAAACGATGAATTATAATACTTTGTACTCTCCGATAATTTGAATTTTTCGCTTAACTCGTAAGTTTTTTTATTTTTTTATTTTTTATTTTTGGAAGAAGTGTTCCGGGTAGGGCTGAGCAAATTACCGATTAACCGACTTTCGACCGACACCGACCATTACCGACTAGATGGCGGACAATAGGCGGCATGATTTTTTTTATCCTGAATTTTTCGGTTCGGTAGGCGGAAGAGGTTTTTTAACCGAACCGACTTTCGACCAACTTTACCGACAAATTTGCCACTTTTCCACATGCCAACATTACCGACACCGACTTTACCGACTGCATTTGGTTCGAAATGCGAAATAAAATAAAATTTGACGGAATAAGTTAGTGAAATAACCGACTTTACCAACATTGTCGGTTCGAAAGGCAAAAATAAAAATTTTCTACCGAAACCAACATTACCGACCGATACTCAGCCCTAGTTCCGGGTCTATATATAAAAGTCAGAACTGTTTTATGTGAGTTTTTTTGTCCTAGGGATATTTGTTAGATAAATTATTTGGGTAATATTATAAGAAGTTTTAGAGTCGATCATATATTACATGTTCAATATCTCCCTGGTTTTATGTTTCTTCTAATAAGGGGTACTTAGCACATAAAATAAAATATTAGGGTGTGCAAGGAAAAGTGAATGAGATTTTTTTTTTTTTTTTTTGACATGTTCACACGTTCGAATAACTTTCACTCCATAAGACGTAGTCCCAAGCCGATTGAGTTACCCCTTGAGAACAAGTGAATGAGATTTTTGAAAGCCGAAGCTAGTACTCTTAGCACATAAAATAATATATTAGAATAATCGAACGAAAATTTAGACATACAAAAACATGTTGGTAGAGGTTGCAAGAGATATGCTCGAATCTAATAAAAACATGTTGGCCAGTCACTCCTTAAAAATCTTTTAATTTTTTTATTAGTTTTTTATTATTTTGATTTTGAATTTAAAATTAAAAGATTTGAAATAATAAAAAATTTAATTTGGGCCATGTGCCCTTTGCCCCCTAAGATTTTGATAGGCAAAATGTGAGGATTTTATTAAAGGGTCGTGCTTAACACGCCGGCGTTCTCTTTTACTTCACCCTTTATTAAATTATAGCATTTCTCGTCAAGCATTATATGCTTCCAAACGGCCTTACATTCTTGATCCCACTACCGCTGAGGCCTTAGCTGCATGGAGAGTCGATGAGTTCGGCAAAACTTTGGGCCATTGTAAGTTTATGTTAGAGGGCGCTTCACGAGAGGTCGTACAAGCGCTACGTAAAGAGTCTTGCTGTTTGGAGCGATACAGGCATCTTGTGGACGATGCAAAATCTTTACTTAATATGTCCATCCAGTGAGAGGCTAATCATGTCAAGAGGTCTGCTAATGAAGCTTCCCATCACCTAGCAAAGTTTGCTCTACATTTGAGTGAGTATGTTTGGCATGATGAGTGCCCCAATTGTATTCACGGAATTGTACTTGCCAGCAAGTGAGGCTTTGATTTCAAAAAATGTATCTTCTAACCTAAGCCATTGAATATACATGCTCCTTATTTATAGGTCATCAGGCCAATGACCCTCAATTAAAATTTTACTTTATTTATTTCTCCTATTAAAAAATAAGAATTTGATTCCAATTATAATTCCATAAATAATTTCCTTATTGAAATAAATTACCAAACAGTACCCTTAACTTTATTATGAAATATCTTACATTTTAATTAATCACAACAAAGCACAAACAACAATACAGAACATCTGCACAGCAGGCTCTAGTACGTTATTGAATATACGATGAATCAATCAAAGGCATGCAGCTCCAAGCCAAGAATGTTGTACAGGGTGCTTCAATTAATGGAAACCAAGATCGAATTAATGGAATTCGCAAGAGAAGTGATATGTGGAGGTAAATTTGTCAACCATCACAGATTAAACAAGAAAATATCCTGTGAACCAAGGATTTTGATGCCAAGGAAGATGCAGTTGTAGCGCAAACAACAATCTCCTCCTCGTCTACCCCAGATTCCCTGGCTTTCGCACATTCGTCCTGGAATTTCTTGAATGCGTCTTGAACATATTTTGCAGCCTCTCCAACGGTCATGTTCTCCACCAGCTTGTCGGGGTAGATATCCTTCCTATGGTCCCCATTCAATACCGCCGCCAATTGTACCAACTCTTCTTGAAACTCGCTCAGTTTTGCCTCCTCTTGTGGCCCCGTCTCTCGCAGTTTCGCGGGTTCCCCCAAAGTAACTGTAATATATGCACAGTGATCAATTTTTTAACGACTAAATTTTTCCGATTAAAATATATGCTATAATTTCATTTCGAGAGAAAAAGAAACATGCAGTGTTATTGAAGAGTTGGGAATTAAAATTACCTGGACAATCTGTTCTTGGGCTCGTTCTTGTCAAAACACCCTCGAAAGTGCCGGCCCATTCATCACGCTTTGTAAGAAAATCTTTGAGATTGAAAATCTTTTTGACAGTTGCTGCAATCGAAGAATGCTCGAACTCTGACGTAGGATATGGCCCTGAAGGCCCATGCAACACTGCATTTTTTTACCATAAACACAGCTTGCATATTACTTTTTTTCCTTATATATATATACTTCCTATCATATGCCAGTTAAATAGAAGCAAAACTTTTAAGTGAAAATCTCTAATAATCTACGTTATGCTTGGATCTAGGAAGTACAAGGAAAAAGGAAATAAAATGAGCTAATTAATTAAAAGATGAAAAATGCTTAGAATACTACAATTTTTAAATAATAAGGAGAAATTCTTAAGCATAAAGTTTGTAAATAACTTTGTAGTAAATAATTAAGTGCATTTCTTTCCATCGGATTGAGATTCACAGCAATTAGCTATTCCAATTGCTAGTAATTCGGCCACTTAATGTGAGAAGTCTCATATAGGATCCACTCACCCAAGTATGTAGATGCTCGGGCAGCCCAACATATATTTGGACACGTAAATCTTATATGAATTCCCTCATATTAGTTATCCAAATTGTAAGCAATTCAGACAATTAATTGTGTAGATCCTTATTCTTTTCGCTCGATATTCTTTGAAGACCCATAATAAGAAAGGCATACACTTTGCAACTAACTTTGTTTGTAAGTAAGTAGTTTTTTTCCTCGAATTAGGATCCACATGAATTAACTGCTCGAATTGTTAGTAATTTGAGCCGCTAATGCAAGAAGTCTCATATGAAATCCACTTGCTCGAGCAAGTACTCACACAGCCCAACATTTATTTGGACAAAAGAGTCTTATATGAACTCTTTTACGATAATTAATGTTCGGACAACTGATTGTGGCGAGTCCTTATCTTTTCCCCTCTATGTTCTTTTCAAAACCCATGTATATTAGGAAAGGCTTAATTAAACTTTGCAACTAACATGCATGCACAACATACCTGTTCCACGCTCGATCCATGGAGAAATTAAGATGGCTGGAACCCTAACGCCAAGGCGGTCAAATTTAAAGTTATATGGTGCAGGACCAACAAGGTCATCAGGGCTAGGGATTCCCACAGCTGGCGTTGGAACATGATCGTAAAAACCGCCGTGTTCATCGTATATAATTATGAACAACATTTCATTCCACTGTGGACTTGCTCTTAATGTTTCGTAGACTTCCTTTATGAACTTCTGGCCCACCGAAACATCATGAGACGGGTGGTCGTCGTTTGCAGGTATCGATAACAGGTCGAACCATCTTTGTTCAACTACAACATAGTTTGGCAACTTCCCCTCCTCGCAGTGCTTCTTGAATTCAAGATTGAAATCGTGGAAGTGTATTAAGTATTTCAATTTTCTAAGGTTCCTGGTGACATTAATTCGAATTTTTCTATCAGATCAGAGAAATAATTATAAACCTTCCTTATAATTAACCGAAAAAAAAAAAAAAAGCTATAAACTACATTTTATCTCACAACTGTCTCATACTACTCGTGTTAAAATGAAATATATATATATATAGCTGAACGAATATTTGACAAATGAAAAATGTTAAAAATTAATTATATTTTTATCTCACAATTATTTCATAATGATGAAGTAATAATTCTAACTAACTCTTGGATCAGTTATTGTTAAAAAAATTAAAAGTTGGATGAGATTACGCATTGAGATCCCCTCGGATTTTTTTAAACAAGATTCTCAAATTTTTAAATCTGAACCCTCCATTACATCCAACTGTCCAAATAAATATAAAAGTTGCGTGTTATCAATCAAGTAATTAATTTTAGTTTTCAGCCTGTCAAACCCATTTGCCTTTGTAACACATAAACTTTGCATTTATTTGTAGTTAAATATAATGAATGACTCAGATTTAAAAATCTAAGAATCTCATATTTTAAAAAAATTTAAGAGAATCCTAATCCAAACTTACCACGTCATGGGATACTTGAGAAATTAAAAATTACTCTTGACAAAACTAGGCATGGATGAAGTTTTCCTTCTTTAATTAGTCCAAAAAAATTAAAAATGGAAAAAGGAAAAGGGATCATCATCTTAAGACCTATATGCGGCATAAATTATGCCACTAAGTTCCCGGGCCTACTACAACTGGAACATCATTATTCTGACAAGGACAGAAGGCTTATTGCCAAAAAAAAAAAAACATGTTAAGCTTGTAAATAACAATGCAAGATTTAATATATATAATAGATTGTAAGCGACAATGGTCATATCTTGATTTTTTGCATGTTCATATGCATATGGCTAGCTGTCAAAGTTATAATATTCTAATTAATCACCATGTTCATGATGCCCTACCAAATACCAACAAAACCTTCTGAATGGTAACATGGGCATGTGAATCTTCTGCAATGATCACTACGTGACCCCATGACTAATAAAGTAATAATATAACTTTTTTTTCTAAGCGAAAAGGGAGAATGAGCGACTACGCCGACTAGACCATACATATATATATATATATATATATATATATAGTAGCACATGTTCATTTGAAAACTAATAACAGGAAAAGTATAAACAATGAAAAATATAAAAATCATTTCTATTTCAAGAGTTGAACTTATGTCCTAACATTTACCTAACTACATGTAAAATTTATTTATTTATTTATTTTACTCGGGAGTACTAAGGTGAAACCTCATACTTTAATATTCCTAAGTTTATGATTTCTATGTGTCATAACAACTCCAAAAGAATGTCAGGATTTTCTTTCAAATGTTCTGTTTGGAATTAGAAATTTGACTAATTTTTTGTAATAGTTTTCTGTCTTCTTCTTTTAATTAATGGGCGACTCATCGGATCTTGGGACTTGTCAAAAAGATGTTTGTGTTTGTTTCCTTTTTTTTTTTTTTTTGAGTGTGTGTTAGTAGACCGACTACGTTAACTGGTTGGTATGACGTTTGGTTATTGTTGGACTAACTGGAAATATTTAATTTATAGAGTAATATTATTTGGAAAAGACGGAGAGAAAAATAAAGATGGAATTGAAAACAGTTTTTTTGTAATTTTATATTAAATCATTATTTATTTCAAAAATTCAAACGGATAAAAAGAAATTAATTAAAGATAAAAATTAATGAAGAGAGGGTAAAGAAGAAACAAGTGATGCCGTTACCGGTTACCTGTAGTAAAGAGTCGCCGGAGGGTACTGGTAGTATATCCCAAAACTGAGACCAGCTTCATGCACCGATTCAAATATAGTCTTCTGAGGCATCCCTTGAATGAGCAGCTTTGTGTCATTGCCGGAAAGCCCATGCGACGTAGCCGAATGCACGTACAGCCGGTTCGGCTGCGTCGAAGCCGGAACTGACGCAAACCACCGGTCGCACACCGCAAACTCCGAGATCAACTCCTTGAACACCGGCACGTTGTCAGGTAGAAAGCCGTTCATGACCGTCTCCGACAGCCCCGTCTCCGTCCGCTCCCCATTTTGAGCGAAGCCGCTCATGTTGGGAGAAAGACCTTTCGCGGCAGATTCCTCCGACCAGGGCTCACCGAATACTTGCTCGTAGATGGCTTGGATTGAGTGACCGGGATCGGGGACGACGAACACGGACTTGTCGCCGTAGTGGATTTGTTCGGAGCTTGGGTCGGTTGTGGACAATAGGTTGGACTCCTTTCCCGTTACGCCGTTGATTTCAGGGTTGAGGGACTTCATCCATCCGAGCATGTGATCGAAGGATCGGTTTTCGTGGACCAAAACGACGACGGTCTTGATGGGGTAGGTTGCGCTGGTAGACGCGGAAGCCATTGAATTAGCTTGTGGGACAACCTTAATTACTTTTTTCTGTAATTAAATTTCTGGAGGTCACATAAGGAATGTGGATATCGATCCAACTATTTTTATAGGGAGGGAGGCAATGAGAAAGTTTTGGTGGGGGGAAGAAACTTAAAGTAAGAGAGAACACATTTCGTCTGGGATATGTACAACAGCGGACAGAGGTGTATGCCTGTATTTCCTTCTCAAAGCGCGTGCTAGTGATGTGGGAGTAAGTCGGACTTTCCCCCAATAAGATCCGATTCAATTTATAATTAGATCCGACCCAATTTATAATGGGTCGGATTAAACAAAAAATTTGATGACTTTTGGTTTTGTACACTCTTTTTTTAAAAAAAATAGGTTAACTACTATTTCAATACTTGTGGTTTGCACTAAAATTAAATAGTCACATAAATTTTTAAAATATCACAAAGGGTACATATGGTAAGCCAATAAACCCACTTGTACCTCTATCAAGATTCCATTAAGTTTTTTAGGGGAACGTCACGTCACCCTTATACATGGGCGCCACGTAATGTGGTACCTGAGTTTTTGGGTGTTATGTCATATTTTATTTTTAAAAAAAAATCCAAAAAACCAAAAAAAAAAAAACAAAAAAAATTGAAGAAAATACGCTGGGTGACTGAACCACCTAATAGGGTGTGGTTGGGCACCCCCATACAGCCCGTGTGGGGGTGGCCGAACCGAACCACCCCCTTGGGCCAAACCCTTAAAAAAAAAAAAATGAGGGTTTGGCCCAAGGGGGTGGTCCGAATCACCCCCAGGCCAAACGGGGTGGCTAGCCACCCCCTATGGGGTGGTTTGGCCACCCAGCGTATTTTCTTTTTCCTTTTTTTTGGATTTTTCTAAAATAAAATATGATATAGCGCCCAAAAATCCAAGTATCATGCCACGTGGCGCCCGCATGTAAGAGTGACGTGATGTTCTGTTAAAAAATTTAACGGAATCTTGACAGAGGTACTAAGTGAGTTTATTGACTTACCACAGGTACCATTTATAATATTTTTAAAAACTCAAGTAGCTATTTAATTTTGGTGCAAACCACATGTACTGAAATAGTATTTAGCCCTTTCAAAAATTTCAACCCACCCATATATAGAAATGGATAATTATAAATTACAATTATAATTAAATAACAACAATATGAAAAAATAAACCACAACATAATAAAGAATTAAATCAAAAAATGGAAAGGGTAATTAGTAGAGTACAAATATTTTGTCATAATAAATTTTGCATCCACAACACCAAATGATAGTTTAATTGACTGAAAACTACACTTTATGAAACAATACCATTAGATACGGATCGAATTCAATCCCGATAATTGAGAATCCTAGAAAATTCCTCTTGCCTTGTAAAATTGGACCTAAAAAAAAAATGTGAAGCCCCCTGCCAAAGTAAACTTGCTGGGACAATGGGCTATGATCGAACACACAGTAATGCTATAAGTCATCTTCAAGTCCTTGTAAATATGATGTTACTTTTAAAATTACTAATACATCAAATGTTAATAATAATAATTTCAAATTCAATCTTAAATATAAAATAACATATCACATTTGAAATAATTAGAATGGACCTCCCCTTTTTTAACAAAAAGGTTGTTGAAGATTAGATGTCATATCCGTGTATACCCCAATTGAAAATGGAAAGGCGGCAGACTTTTACTCTGCTGAAGCAAACTAATTATGACTAGGGGGGAACCTAGCTTGTATGGTGCGATTGGGTATCCGATACATGCATGCCACGCGCTGTGATGCAAATGGGACAGTGTTGGTAATCATACTCTTAGTAGTTAGACAGACGACTTTCCAATACACATGTACACCTACATGATAACTCTATATCTTTACAAGGCCTATTTTGGTTCTACTTAAAAGAAACATATATATATATATATGGCTTACTGGCCTCCACGGTTTCCGTCCTTGCACAAACTGCCTAATTACCATTGTCATAATTAAGCTTCCACATTTCAATATACATTATACACAAGTTATACTAAGGAATAAAGCATATGCTATATATATATATATATATATATATATAATGAATTAAAATAGACAGAAGAGGGCATATATGCTGGTCAAACCAGAAAACCCATCCAATATCATAATTGATCACAACGTTGAAAACAAGAGGTAGGCCAACAGAAGGAGTTGACCTTTTGTACGCTATCAAGTCTTTTCTTACTACTCAAAAACTTGAGATGTGATTTTGTGGCCCTGATCGGTAGATATGCAGACAAATGAGGTTGACAGCAATGGGGGATTTCCAACAATGTGAGATTCGCACGGATACGGCTAGACAGACCGTGGAAGAAGAGAAGAATGGAGGGGAGCCATTGTTGTATCATCATTTTTCCTTTCCTCTTATTCCAAAGTTTCTTTATATTTTACCATAATCAATCTCTAAATGTACCTTAAGGGTAATGATGTGAAATGTGAATGATGACGTTTTCATTGAGCTTCAAAGGGCGCAAGAAATTACAGATAAGGAAAGTAGCTTCAATTGGGTTGACGTTGAATTTGTTGCTGATGATTTCAATTATCAATTCTCCCTTTTTGCTTGGTCTCTCTATATAGCATGGTAATTCGTCTAGTCTGCGTCAACAGACATGGGTACCGCTTAATATGCCTCTTAAAAGAGGGCTTCTCATGTCTGTTCAACTGGCCCATTCCGACAGAAATCCAAGTCAGCCCACTGATAATGAAACAAATAAGCAGCAAAACCCTATTATTACTTCTATAGGTTGGGCCGGCCGGCCCAATTCGATTAAAAGAAACTAGCTAGTACACAATGCATAAGAGGGAAGTTTACCACCTAGATAGATTACTGACATTGCTTTATTACGGGGGGAATGACAAAAGTGTGTCTAAGGGAGTGAGGCCACGTAACCAAATTTTGTTAACCCTTCAGTTTCACCCTCAATCAATAACGCAAAAAAAAAAAAAAATACATTCCTTAAAAAGAGAAGGAGAATACGTTTAATTGATGTCTTGGTAGGGGGTCAGACTATGGTTCAGTCGAATTTAAGAAAAAGTATGGGGTTTGCACTGTCTAGACTTTTCATTTGCGGCTCCTAGTTGATAGATGTTACTATGGTCACACCTAGGGGTGCAAAGGCGGGCGGTTTTTAACCGCCCGCTAACCGCTAACCGCTATAACCGCCTAACCGTCTAACCGCCTAACCGCCATAACCGTCTAGCGGTTAGCGGTTAGCGGTTATTGGGTCTACTAACCGTAACCGCTAACCGCCTTTTTATATAATATATTTTTATAATTATAATTATAAAAATATTTATACATATAACATAATCACTTGATCATTAAATCACAATTTTTTTTAAAAATAATTAAATCACAATTTGAGTATTAATATATTATCACTATAATTTATATGATTATATCATATAATCACTTGATCATTAAATCACAATTTTTTTTAAAAAAATAATTAAATCACAATTTGAGTATTAATATATTATCACTATAATTTATATGATTATATCACATGAGATTGATTATTAAATCATTTGATTATATAATAACAAATTATACATATATAATATGACATAACTCATAAATATACTAATTCATACTAATACAACAATTAAATATCTAGAGACTTATTTCCAATGTATGTTATAAACCTATAAGTTTATATAAGTCTACATATGTATATGAATAATATAAATGTATAATATCAATAGTTAATCATATGATTCAATGACAATTCAAATACTTTATTCAAGACTTCAAGTGAATCATATTATTAATGTACAATGATGATATGATTCGTATAATATCAAATTAAGTAATTGACATTGGATTAAACAATGACCAATGTGTTACTTATAAACACAATTTAAGTATTAATGTATTATCATTATAATTTTAGTAATTTATATATTATCACTATAATTGATATGATTATATCACATGATGACTTGATCATTAAATCATATGATTATATAATAATAAATAATACATATATAATATGACATAACTCATAAGTCATAAGTCTACAAGTTAATCATATGATTCATGTACAATGATAATCACAATTGATTCAATTGAATTAAACAATATGTTACTTATAACTACAAGTCTACAATTTAATTAAAGCATTATTAGATACTTTAGGAATTTAGGATTTAGGATTTAGGAGTTTGAACATTACCATTTACCATTAGATATTAAGTTCAATTCAAAGAAAAAAGATTATAAGTAAATATGATAAGAATTTAAATAATTAATCATATGAATCATATGATATAATTTAATGAGACTATATGATTATATAATATCAAATTAAGTAATTGACATTAGATTCAACAATGTGTTACTTATAATCACAATTGAAGTATTAATGTATTTTTTGAACATTTTTTAGAAAAAGAAATTTAACCATTTTTTGAAAGAAAAAAAAAAAGAAAATTAACAATTTGAACAATTTTGAATTTTATATATATATATATAATTGCTTATAGTTATATTATATGCATATTGAATAATATAAATGTATAAGATAAATATTTAACTATATGATCCAATTACAATTTCAATACTTAATCAATTATTCATGTACAATGACAATGACAATGTGATTCATATAATATCAAATTAAGTAATTGACATTGGATTAAACAATGTGTTACTTATAACTACAATTGAAGTATTTTTGTTTGTTTGTAAGTTTATAAGATTAACACTTAATCATATGATCCAATGACAATTCAAATATTTATAGCAATTGGGCCCAAGAAGATATTAAAAATACAAGAAAAAAAAATGAGGGTAAAAAAAAGCCCAAAAAAAAAGCCCAATTTTAAAAAAGCGGTTAGCGGGCGGTTATCTATTTCACTAACCGCTAACCGGCCACTAACCGCTAACCGTTAACCGCTAGGCGGTTAGCGGTTGCGGTTAGTGAAATTTACTAACCGCTAGGGCGGTTACGGTTAGCGGTTATTGCCACTAACCGCTAACCGTAACCGCCTTTGCACCCCTAGTCACACCTAGGTAGAATAGCCACAATTGGTCTCTCCCAGCTTACCCTTTAAAAAAAAAAAAAAAAAGAGTTACATTCAATTCTAGCCAAACATTCTTTCTTCTTCAGTTTAAATTTCGAAATAATTCCCACAGGACTTGTGGTTAGGACAATTTGAGCTTACTTCCCTTTATGCAAGTGCTCTTATTAAGTGCAAGTGCTCTTATTTAAGCTGGTTCACTAGTTCAATTTTTTCAGTATGTAAATAGTAAGAGGTAATGATTTGTGGCCTCCTAAATAAGAGAGAATTAAAAATAAAAATGTTATGGGTCAATATTTTTTCTATATTTAGTCTATCTTATCTTATAAATCAATCATTAAATTTATTGACTTACGTAAATTTTACATAAGCAAGGGTGATACATCACAATATAAGGAACAAGATGAGTAGTCACTATTTGACTTGCTATCATCCCATTTGACACTCAAGACTTGCCATCACTTAGGGTAGGAGGGGAAACTTGGTTTTGGGCCTTAAAAGCCCGTGTAATTTTTTTTTTTGGACTTAGGACCGGGCCATGGAGGAGGGGGCTTGGGAGACCATGGCCCCACTTCCCCTTAGCCCCCTTCTGTCCACCACTGATAAGGTCAATCTAGGACAATGTATCTATTATAACCTTGACAAAGTACTTGACCCTAGGTGACTTCTTGTTAATTTCTTTTTCCTCCTATCACTCTTCTGGTTGTGTTTGCCATGAGTTATACTTTCTTAGAGAGGTTTCCTCTATTGCTGCTAAGAAAATTCTTGAAATTCTTAATAAATAACACTTATCTTTTTTTCGTCTTTAATGGATAAGTCTTCATCATCAAATGAAACTTCTAAGATAGAGAATTCAATACCTTTCGAAAAAGTTTTAAATTAAAGATTTTTGGATTACATGGGGGACAAAATAAATTTTGAACTGATTAATCACCTATTCAAACAAATAAATCTTAATCTCAAGTCAACTCTCTCGTACTTTCTTTGCTTCCCAAAATAAATAAATAAAAGTAGGAATTTGAACCCATTTATCATCATAGCCATAGGCATGGGTGGTTGGACTAGTATAGGCAATCTGAACAATGGGGAATCTTCTAATTAAAATCGTTTGGCAGAATGTCAACCTCACATAAGTAATTTGCCTCTTGGGCCTCCAAGTTAGGTCGCTAGGTCGCTGGAGTCTCATTTTTGTAATAATAAAAAAATATCTGGTGTAAAATTAATTAATTAATCTAATCAAATCTGCATCCCACAAAGTAAAATAACATTTGATGAAAAGATAATCGACTGATGAGAAATTCCAGTAATTTATGTCAGTTATGCATAAGAAGAAAAAGATTTTTACCGGATTCAACATGCAAAAATAGACTACAGATTCAACCAATTCACTTTTAAGGTAAGAAGTAACAACCTTAAAGTGAAAGTTTTATGTTGTTTGTCAAATGATATCAAGGATCTTCTTTTGGTATTTATCTAATATGTTACAGAATAAAGGAAAAAAACTGTGGGGATTATACATCTTAAAAAAGAAAAAAAAAAATTACAATTCAGATAGGATTTACAGAATTATTTCCTTTTCCATCATACCTTGAGAACATGAATCCCCCTGTGGAAATCGACCTCTTCATTCCAGGAGCACGCTTGAATCCGCTTCTGTTATTTGCATTGCAATCATTTCCCTCAAATCCAACATCCAGGATCTCCAATATCTGACACTGATCACCATCGTTTTTGCTCGTGCGTGAAGCAGAATAATTCATAGAAAAACACCTCCTAATCGGCTCAGCTCCTTCTTGTCTGATTTCAACAACGTTGTCACTTGTCGTTTCAGAAGCTTTTGGAATATGCGCATCAGTTTCAATATTGCTCACAACAGCCTCTTCTTCTGATGATTCTTGCACCTCGACAATAGCATCATGACTCCCCTGCTGGTATTGCAGCGCAGGTGTCTGATGAGGAGTTTCTTGGATAGGAGATGGCTGGGGAGGCAAGGAAATATTGGAGCGGCATAGAGGGCAGCTGGATTGAGATTTCAACCAAGTATCAATGCAAGGGAGATGGAAAGCGTGGCTGCATTTGGGCAGCAGCCTGAGGCTGTCGTTTTCTTGAAATTCGCATAAACAAACAGAGCAGTCGGTGCCTTCAACGAGCCCCTCGCCTTTCTTGTACTTGCAAACTTTGATGGACTTGATAAGGGCGTCATCCAATCCTCTTGAGGATGCCTGCAGGGATTCGTTATCCATGAGATGGCGATTTTGGTTGAGCTCCATGGCCGTGTCGCTGCTGCTGCTGCTGCTTCTTCGGCGGCGGTATTTTGAGATGACGGTGAAATAGCAGACCAAGACGAAGGCGCTTGCCAGGATGCCTATGACGGCTACTATGAGAGGGGAGAATTGGAGGGTTGAGTGATGATCATCAGAATCTTCGAGGCCGAAAGGAGGGGGAGGAGGGAAAATGATGTAGCACCATTGCGGGCAATATATGCTGCAAATTCCTTGAGAGCAGCCTTTGTATGGATCGTAAGGGGACCAGGGATTTGGGCTGTTCATGGAACCCATGCCCAGAGTAAAGCCTCGAGAAACCAGTGGATCTTGCAATAGTTTATCTCAGTGTGTGTTCACTTTCCTTCAAAATTAAGACACAGAGAGAGAGAGAGAGAGAGAGAGAGAGGTAGGCAAGTTGTCATTGAAAAAGAAAGACCAAAAGGAGGGCTCTTTTTTTTTTCTTTTTTTTTTTTTAAAAAAAGGAGGGGCTTAATTGTGAAGGTAAGCAAAGTAGAGGATGTGGGAAACTGACGCATCTTCTTATCTTCTACTTTTCTCTCTCTCTCTCTCATCCGGATCTTATTGCCTTTGCAAATAATTTGGACTGAACTTCTTGAAGTCTTTGGAAGCATTAGGAAGAGGGTTGGACTTTTGTGACGCGTATTTTTAAATTTGATTAGTATTAGTGGCTTTAGGTTTCATAATATCTAAACGAATGCACCAAGTTCTCACTATCTAAACGAATTATGTGCGATTTTCAATAAGTATGACTTAATCGGACATAAGGGAACGTATGCGGTTTTCATTATCTAGGCTTTTTATGTGCGATTCTCAGCAAGTATGTGCTAATATAGTCACGTCCAAGTAAAATAGTCATTATAGTCACCCCTCACCTTATTTGAATTAACATAATAATAGTTTTGACATAAAATATAAGAGAGTTATTTGGAATTTGAATAATTACGTCTTACAAAAATTCTCTGTACTAATAATATGAGGAGCAAAATTGTTGAGTCTCCTTTACACTATGCCACGTGCCCCCACATACCTTTTTATTTTTTGTTTTTTTTGTCTTTTCCTTAATGTGGTATTTGCTTTAGCTTTTCTTTACGGGAGATGATGGCTTGTTGACAAAGTAGACGACTGTTGGTTGTTTCATTTTATTTTAAATTTAATTTAATCCAAGCGTCCAAGTTCCATCCATCTTATGGTTGGTTAAGCGTAGGTTAGACCTTAGAACGTACTCTTTGCGTTCCCCGTGGAAGCTGCAATACAAAGTACCACACCCCAAACCAGCTCCACCAATGCAAATTTGCCACGTTTTGAGGACGTGACACTAACAACCATGTGACTTCTTTGACATGGCAAAGAATTATTGGATAGCTAAGTACAGGGTGTGGAGGCTTCCCAACCGCCCACCAGTATCGGGTGACTTTTCTATCTTAAGAAATCGGTAGTGTGCACATGTAAAGTAGCTCAAAATAAACGAGTTGATGCTTGAACATGCATTTTACATACAATAAAAATACTTTATGTCATTATTTATATTAAATTTTACATATTTAATAATGTAAGAGGGTGTCCCCCCACCCCTATTCACATATTTTTTTCAAAAAAATTAACATAAAAATATTCACTTTTTATATCACATCATTTACTTTTTACTACGGTTCAAATAAAAAAATCAGTATAAAACAAATTTTTTTTTTTTTCACTTTTCTATACCAATCATTGCTCTCATTTTTTTTTTTTCCGGGAAAAATATGAAATTTCTGAGGGTGGAATGGTGTTTACTAAACAACCCCTAAGTATTGACACGTTATTTACAATTTTAAATAAATGTACTACATTTAAATGATGTGATATATATATATATATATATTAAAAAAAAAATGTGGTGATATCATGTAACACCGTAAGAGTAGTAATTCAAGTTCAAGCCATGTCAAAATATGTGTATAAAACTGTATAAATCAATTTTAACCCGACATATTTACTTAAAAGTACATTTCTTGTTGGTGAGATTGACTAATATTTGAAACTTTTATGACGACTACTCCATCATATCTACATTAAAAATTGATAAGTGAAATTAAATTACTTGGGAAGAAAAATTTTAAGCAAGAAAAAGACGATTAGTCCCGCATTAATACAACACAAGCAATATATGGTCAAAGTCGTAGACTTGTAGTAAGATTTAAGGAAAAAGGCTAGCTACATTTATAACTATCACTCTAAAAGAACTAATCAATTTAGAGTCTTTTTATAGTTACTTATATAGTCTAATTTCACATAATAAGTAATGTAAAACTTAACACCCATAAATATCTTTATAAACCTTGTACTCTGTGTAAACTACCATCTCAATATGGACAATATGGAATCAGAGTGTTAAACAATTTTCTTGATGCCTTGTCAATGAGAAAGATAAGATAGGGCCTAAGGGGTTTCGTGTTGAACGAGGGAGGGTGTTGATCACTTCAAGAAACATGATCCAACTGACCAAATTTCTCTGATTTATCACGCCATTGGCAGAAAGAAACACCCTGATCCAGTAATATTACAATTTTATGGGGGTAGATTTTATTGTTTTACATGCAAACAAAAGCACAAGAGAAAGAGACAAAGGACCAAACATGGAAACTTGTTAGTTGCTACAATTATATGTTGCATCCATTTTCAAATTATCATCATTCTTCCTCACTTTCAAGAGTAACCGACAATGGGCCCCAAAAACACCTCCTACTGAAGAAATTAAATCTCACCGTCTCATATAAGTAACCAGAGAGAGCCCTGTGGGTGTGGGATTTCAGGTGCAAATTCTCTTTCGAAGAACATCCACATCATCACCCAAATTCTCTTCGGAAGAAAGTAGTTTAGGGTTTCAGCGAAATCAAGTGGAAAGAGAATAATATATAGTCTTCCTTTTTCATTAAATAGCTGAAGAACCAACAGTGATCAGGAAAAAAATAAAAACAACTTTCACCATTGACCCATTATTCCAACAGCACCCAACTCCCCATGCAAAACAAAATCAATATATATATATATATTAACACCCTCTAAAAGACCCCTCCAAAATCAAGTTGACTGTAGATAAATTTCATATCCTATGGATAGAAAGAAAATAGACTGCATACTAAGTTTGTTATACAAGACCTAATAGCTATATTGTGATCCATATATCAGCTATGAGTTCAATTAAATCAAGAATACAATGAATGTACGAGAATTCTAAAACATTATTTTATCAATTTAATGTGATATAAAGCATAATTTGGATTTATTTTTCTTATTTTCCATCGTGAACAATAATTTCTACGAACATTATACTTGGAACAGAGGGAAGTCTAGGATCTTCCTTTCCTTTTTTCATCCAGTGCCTGCTACAAATATAAACATTTCAAATAGAAAGGTCAGATACAGTAATAAAGAATCATATTAAAGAATTTTGAGTTGAGAGAACTTGAATATGCAAGAAATATTGGTTTCTAATCAATCCATGCTAAACAAAATCACATTTATACTTTTAGCAGTACTCATGTTTTGTATGAAGGTTATAAAGCAAAGATACTCAATACAACTGCTCTTATGGAATGTTGGGAGATAAAGCGGTTATAGAGTTTTTACCCAGAGTACATTAATATACATAGTTGAACACAACTCTAGTCCCAAAGCCTAAGTTAATGGGTTAAGGTCCACTTCGGTATATTAAGCACTCTTTTCCTTTATATTTTCTCAATGTGGGACACAACACTCACAACAATCTCCCCCTCATTTGTGAGTATCTTCACATTGACCCAACTCCCTCTCGCTTGTGAGTCTTCTTACATTTCCAAGAGTGTCTCACGTCAAGAGTTGCGGGTAAAGACACAACTCTGAAACCGACGTGTCCAGACACCCGTCCCAGGAAAATAACCGTGGCTCTGATACCATTTGTTGGGAGATAAAGCGGTTATGGAGTTTTTACCCATAATACATTAATATACATAGTTGAACACAACTCTAGCCTAAAAGCCTAAGCTAATGGGCTGAGGTCCACTTAGGTATATTAAGCACTCTTTTCTTTAATATTTTCTCAATGTGAGACACAATACTCACAAGTACACTCACAACATGGAATGACTAGGCGTCTTCTAACCAAATTGTAAAAATACATTATCAGCAGAGTATTTTCCATGCCCTCCTAAAATTATTATTTGTCTATAATCATAACAGACAACAAGAAGGAACTAAGAATCTAATATTCACCTGCAAAACGACAAGTGGTTAGACAACAGTTAAAAGTATACCTGATAGGTCTATCTAACAAGAATAATAATGTAATCCCCAATAACTCTCGATAGTCATTAATAACGCCCATGGAAATGTATGAAGAAGTACAGCATACGTATTTTTAAAATAAATTTTAACACAGCATTACCTTGCTCTGAAACATTCTCATGGTCAATACAAGAGTGTCGCGCATTCTACAAAGAAATAAAAATGGCATCACAATAGACATCATTACAATGAGAAGCAGGACAGCTTGCTTTAATAAATATTAAGGTTATTCTCCTCAGCTTGTACCATTAGCATACAAAGGGATACACTAACATCTCAAGTTGAAGAGTAATGTTAGAAGTCACTCGTGTCCTCTTGTGCCACTCAAAAAATGATATGGCTTCTAAAATCACCATTATCCTTTTGATTGATTATTATTAAATTTTTATCAAACAATGATTTTAAAAGCTACCTTATTCTTAAAGTGACACAAAAGGGACACAAGAGTGACTTCTAAAATTATTTCAAGTTGAAATCATATGCCCCACAATGAGAAACAGGACAGCTCGCTAAAACAAATACTCATCTTTCCTCATATATAAGTGAAACTCTAATTAATTGTTTTAGCAGAAGTTGTAATCCTAAAAGTAGGATACTTGCTACAACAACTATTAAGATATATATTTTCCTGTTAAAGGAGAAAGAAAAAAAAAATCCCCTTTAACATGTGGCTTGTTACTCTCAATTACAACACCCTTGCTTCTATCCATTTCTGCACTCCAATTCTACTCCCTTACAGGCATTAAATAGAGCACATCAATAGTCCAACCAGATAAAGCAGAGTGGATACATATATTTTTTTACACTTCATTCCCTTTTGTTTTTCTTATTGATGCTAACAACTTCTCTGTACAATAGTTTTTCCTCAATATTAGGTTCTTGATGGCATTGGAACAAATAACATGAATAGACAAATACAAATAGTGAGCCTCCAGAATATGCTCAATAACAGAAAGAATCAATTTGAATATGGGAAAGATATATACGACAACAGGAATTCCACAATAATTTCAAGAGCCAAATTGATGAATTACCGAACATTGTACGTGCTAAAAGGATGAGAAGATCCATCGGAACATGTCAAAACAAATTGAGCTGAATTTCCACTAGGAAATTTAATCTGCGAGCACATTGAAATAGGAAGTGATTGCAATTCTTCTATCCAATAAACACATTCTAGAACAATTTCAAAACATTTTGAAACAATAGTGGAAGTTCATGAAAGAAGCATGGTATTCAAAAATGATACTCATCAACCTAATCACTCAATTAAAAAGGCCTTATCACATTATTTAATAATTAAAAATATAGTGCAGGTTTTTGCAGATTCTATCAACATCATACAACAATATTATTGTAAGAGAAATGCTACACACTCCTACTTCCAAGTTTACATTCCTTGACATGGCAGTGAAAATTACTATTAGATTTTAGATGAATTATTATTAGATTTGATCATTAATGTCACGTCATGGAGTGTAAACTTAAAAGTCTAGGAGTGAGAGTGTGTAGCATTTCTCTTATTGTAATAATCTCGTGAGTGAAAATGAAGGATTCATACTTTGACACAGTTATGTCAATGATAAAAAAAATTTAAAACTTTGAGACACCTTTAATTAATTGATTTATCAAAAAAGACACCTACAAGAGGGGGTAATGTGGGTGAATTGGCTGGTATATTAGGGTGTGGGACGTCCTCTCTGCCTTTGAAATATCTTGGCCTTCCTCTAGGGGCTGGTTTCAATGCTAAGTCCACATGGGATGAGATTGTGGAAAAGATTGAACAGAGGCTGGCCAGTTGGAAAAGGAGGTACTTATCTAAGGGTGGTAGGATTACCCTTATTAAGAGTACACTTTCCAATCTACCTACATATTTCTTGTCTCTTTTTCCTATTCCTGCTACTGTGGCTAATCGTATATAGAAGCTTCAACGAGACTTTTTATGGGGTGGGATAGGTGAAGAGTTTAAGTATCATCTAGTTAGTTGGTCTAAGGTTTGCTCTCCTATCTCTGAGGGTGGCCTAGGAATTCAAAACTTGAGAGTGTTCAATCAAGCTTTGTTAGGGAAGTGGTTGTGGCGTTATATTCATGAGAGAGAGGTTTGGTGGAGAATTGTGATGGATGCTGTTAGATGAGCATATTAGGGTTAATATATTATATGGGGTATTTTGGTCTTTGTACATATATATATGAAGTATGAGAGGAGAGAGCTACGTGAAACAACACAGCCTCTTCTTTCTTCTCTTTACATGCAAACCCTAAATCCCTCTAACATGATATCAGAGCCATAACTATTGACGGCACCTGATTACTCTCCCACCCCGCTTCTTCCTCCCTTCTTTATATATATATATATATATATATATATATATTGCTTTGCCCAAATCCTAGTTTTATTCTACTGAGCGTGGAATTGTGAGACGTGGGCTTTATGCCCGCAAATAGTGATTGGGGATAGATGGTCATCGGCGTGGCTTGTGGTGTATTTTCGGTCTAGTATGTGGTTGTTGGTGACGTATATGGCTGCTGGCAGGTGACAGTGATGATTGGCAGAAACTGGGTTGTAGTTGAAGTGTGGTCGTCGACTAGGTCTGTGGTGGTTTGCCGGTGTGTTCTGTGGCAGTCGCTTGGGTCTGTCGCCGTGGTTTTTGGTATCATCGGTGAGGTCTGTCAGACGCCAACGTGTTTCAGTGTATTTCCGACGAGTTTCCGGCGAGCCTCCGGTAAGTCTTCGGCGCAGGTCCCTGTTTGATTTAGCTTCTGGTTTTGGTCTTTCCAGTAGGATTTCCAGCGTGGTCTACCTGTACCCGATGAGTTTCAATGGTCTCCAGCGAGTTTCTGGTTTTGGTCTTTCCATTCCTTTTAAGTGGTTGTTACAGTTACTCTTATTTTTTTTGCATTTCTGTGGTGGAGTCTGACTTCTTTGTTGTTGAGATTATTTTTTTTTTTATAAGTAATAATGCATTAAAGAGCGCAAATGGACTCAACCCAAGTACACAGGGAGTATACAAGAGAGCGACTAAGTAGGGGAGAAAGAAGAAGAGAACATAAAAAGAAAATTAGGGAAATTGATCTCTGAAGGAGCAAGCCAGCCTGTAGTCCATGTGAATAAGGTGTACAAAAAGAAATGTATAAAGTCCTCAAGGTTCCTCGACAAATCCTCGAAGCATCTCGCATTCCTTTTCTTCCAAATACACCAAAGAAGACAAAGGGAAGCTATCTTCCAAACCACGGCACTACTGGTTCTACCTCCCGCCCACCAACTAGCAAACATCTCCTTGATGCTTCTAGGCATAACCCAACTCATGTTAAAGCGAGAGAAGATAACATCCCATAACTTGCGCGCGACCCCACAATGAAGGAAGAGATGATCCACAGACTCCCCATCCGCCTCACACATACTACAACGATTAATCACAACAATACCTCTCTTCCGAACATTATCCAGTGTGAGAGATTTCCCAAGGGCAGCCGACCAAGCGAAAAACGCCACTCTCGAAGGAGCCTTAGTACGCTAAATGCTTCTCCACGGGAAGTGGTTAGGCTCCTAAAAGGCAAGCCTCCTATAGAAGGAGCGAACCTCAAACTTCCCTTTACTTGAAGGGATCCACCACATCCGGTCCTCCCCTTCCCCCCGAATCGAAGACGAATACAAGAGCGAGAAAAAAGAGGCTAAAGCCATCTCTTTGTTGTTGAGATTATGGCCTCTAAACTTGAAACTTCCTTCGTTAATGCTCCTATGACCCTTGTGAAGCTCAATGGAAAGAATTATATTTATTGGGCAAGGTCTGTTGAAGTTTTTCTCAAAGGCAAGGGTTTGTTTATTCACTTAACCTCGGGTATGCCTATAGACTATCCTCCTAGCCTTTGGGAACAAGAAGATAATCAAATTATCTCTCTTATGTTGAATAGTATTGAGTCTCACCTTGGATCTTCATGCATCTACTTGCCTAGTGCCAAGGACATTTGAGATCATCTTAGTCACATGTACTCTGAAACTGGGAATATCACTCGGATTTATGAAGTGTGTAAACAATATTTTGGGCTTGAACAAGGTGATCAAACTATGGATGAGTACTACAACCAAGTTGTGGCTATTTGTAAGGAGCGAAACTTGTACCAACCGCTCTCTAAGGACCTGAAGAAAATGGAACAGCAACGTCAAGATGTGGATGTGGTTCGGTTTCTTCTTGGCTTGAAACCCGAGTTTGAGTCGGTTCGTGCGCAGATTTTGGGGGGTTCTACACTTCCTTCACTTCTTGAAGTCCTTTCTCGGATTCAGCGTGCTAATCTTACTAATCATGGCTCTCAGATAAATTCTGAGCGTACTGGTGAGCGCGCTACTCTTATTGCTGCCCGTGGAAGTTATGGTAGTTCTCGTGGTTTTCGTGGTGGACGTGATTCTCGAGGTGGAGGTCGCATCGGAGGTCGTGGGCCTCGCAAATGCACTCATTGTGGTCGTACAAACCATTCTGTGGATTTTTGTTGAGATTTACATGGCACACCATCTGGGTTGGCCAATCAGGTTGCTTCTCAAGATGATTCCCCAGCTCCATCTGGACCACCTGTTAGCTCAAGCTCACACTTCGAGAATGATTTGATCTCCATTCCGAAAGATGAGTATGCTCAGTTCTTAACCCATAAGCGGGCTTCTACCTCTTCCACTGTTACTTTTGCTCAGTCAGATACTGCATCTCACTGTCTTTTATCCTCCACTCGCGACTCTTGGATTATTGATTCTGGCGCCAATGAGCATATGACTGGTTTGTCCACTTCTCTCTCTGATTATCGTCATGTTGATACACCCCACAATGTCACCCTAGCTAATGGTTCCCTCTCCACCGTAGCCGGCTCTGGCCATACCCATTTGAGTCCAGATATTAAGTTGTTTTCTGTTCTACACGTTCCTGGTTTTCCTTTTAATTTGTTATCCATTAGTAAAATTACCAAAGCTCTTAATTGTTATGTCAGTTTTTACCCTTCTTTGTGCATTTTTCAGGATCTCTAGACGAGGAGGATGATTGGTATGGGGCATGAAGTTGGTGGTTTATATTATCTGGATCTTGCACCTTCATTTTCCTCGTGTGCTTTACAGTCGTCAACCTCAGCTTTTCAGTGGCATTGTCGTCTTGGTCATCCTTCCCTTCCTACATTGAAGCATCAAGTCCCGAGTCTTCGAAATGAGTTGTCCGTGTCTTGCGAAGCTTGTCAGCTTAGTAAGCACCGTCGTGTTTCTTTTCCGTTAAGAGTTGTTAGTCGTGTTTCACATCCTTTTGAGTTAGTTCATTTTGATGTATGGGGTCCTATGAATATTGCATCCAATAAATTTCATTATTTTGTGACCTTTGTGGATGATTTTTCCCGTATGACTTGGCTATTTTTAATGAAAAATCGTTCAGAATTATTTTCTGTTTTCCAAATTTTTCGTAATATGATTAAGACTCAATTTATTAAGAAAATTCATATTTTGCGTTCCGATAATGCCAAAAAATACACATCTAGTTCTTTTGCCTCTTATTTGTCTGATAAAGGCATTATCCATAAAAAATCATGTGCTAACACTCTACAACAAAATGGCGTGGCTGAATGCAAGAATCGTCATGTATTGGATGTTGCACGCTATCTCTTATTTCATATGCATGTCCCCAAACATTTTTGGAGTGACGCTGTTCTTACTACTTGTTACCTCATTAATCGAATGCCCTCCTCGGTCTTAGATGGTGCTTCTTCTCATTCTCTCTTATACTGTTCTTCACCCCCATTTGCCTTACCACTTAGGGTTTTTGGGTGTGTTTGTTATGTTCATAATTTGGGCCCTGGTTATGATAAACTTGATCCTCATTCTACCAAATGTGTTTTTCTTGGTTATTCCACAACTCATAAAGGATATCGTTGTTATAGTCCTGTTCTTCGCCGCTACTTTACTAGCGCTGATGTCACATTTGTTGAGTCTCTTTCCTATTTTCCTGTTGATGCGTCTTTTGGAGCGTCTACCCTTAAGCCTGATGTCGCGTCTGTTCCACTACCTGTTCCATATCTCTCTAAGTCTGTCGTGTTGCCTCCACCCTCACCTGCTCCTCTCCAAGTTTATAGACGTCGGCCATGCCCATCAGCTCCTGCACCTCCACCATCATCCTCCTCGTCTTCGGATCCGCTGACACCTGCATCTGATTCCTTGCCCATTGCCCTACGGAAAGGTACACGTTCTTGCACTACTAAACATCCTATCAGTCAATTTGTATCCACTAGTTCTTTATCTCCTTCCCATTCTTGCTTTGTTTCCCATCTTTCTACCGTTTCCACCCCAAAGACAGTGCAGGATGTCTTATCTGACTCTAGTTGGAGGCAAGCTATGGAATTGGAAATGAAGGCCTTACATCAAAATGGTACGTGGGAAGTTGTTCCATTACCCCCTGCTAAGAAGACTGTTGGTTGCAAATGGGTATACACGGTTAAGTTTAATCCTGATGGTTCTGTTGAACGGTTGAAAGCTCGTTTGGTTGCTAAAGGTTATACACAGACATATGGTATTGATTATGATGAGACGTTTTCTCCAATTGCCAAAATCTCTTCCGTTCGTATTCTTATTTCTTTGACTACTAATCTTAATTGGCCCTTATTTCAGTTGGATGTCAAAAATGCCTTTTTGCATGGGGATTTACATGAGGAAGTTTATATGGAGCAATCACCTAGGTTTGTTGCTCAAGGGGAGTATCGGAGTTGTGTCTGTAAGTTAAAAAAGGCTTTGTATGGTCTCAAGCAATCTCCACGGGCATGGTTTGGGAAGTTCTCTGTGGCTGTTATGGAGTTTGGTCTTCAGCGTTGTCAGACAGATCATTCAGTATTTCACTTGCATACAAATGCAGGCTACATTCTTCTTGTGGTATATGTGGATGACATTGTGATTATAGGTGATGATTCAGGAGGTATTGCTCGATTGAAACTGTTTTTACAGCAAAAGTTTCATACAAAAGATTTGGGAAAACTAAGATATTTCTTGGGGATTGAAGTTGCTAGATCCTGAAAGGGTATCAATTTATCTCAAAGAAAATATGCACTTGATTTGTTAGAAGAGACAGGTCTCCTGGGTGCTCGTCCTGTTGAAACTCCAATGGATCCTAATCAGAAATTAGTAAAGGAAGAAGGAGAATTATTTGAAGATCCTAGTAGGTATCGTCGTTTGGTTGGAAAGTTGAATTATCTCACTATTACTAGGCCAGACATTTCATATGCAGTTGGCGTTGTTAGTTAATTCTTGGAGGCTCCTAGAGTTTTACATTAGGAAGCTGTTACTCGTATTATTCAATATTTGAAAAGAGCTCCTGGCCTTGGGATATTGTATAGACCGAATGGACACCTTCGGGTAGAAGGGTTTACTGATACAGATTGGGTAGGTTCCCTCCCAGATAGGCGATCTACTACAGGGTATTGCACATTCTTGGGTGGTAATCTGGTGACTTGGAAAAGTAAGAAACAGACGGTGGTAGCACGGTCGAGTGCTGAGGCAGAATATAGGGCAATGTCTAATACTGCTAGTGAATTGACGTGGTTACAACATTTCCTGCAAGAGATTGGATTCACCGCTCCTACTCCTATCCCGTTATTTTGCGACAATCAAGCCGCTATACATATTGCGTCTAACTCTGTTTTTAATGAAAGAACTAAGCATATTGAGGTCGATTGTCACTTTGTTTGAGATAAGATACTCAGCGGAGATATATCTACACCATTTGTGAAGTCTGGAGATCAACTAGCTGATATGTTTACAAAGTCCTTGTGTCGAAAGAAGTTAGAGTTTATTTGTTCCAAGCCGGGCTTATATGATATATATGCTCCAGCTTGAGGGGGAGTGTTAGATGAGCATATTAGGGTTAATATATTATATGGGGTATTTTGGTCTTTGTACTCCATGTTACATTATATATATATATACGAAGTATGAGAGGAGAGGGCTACGTGACATAACACAGCCTCTTCTTTCTTCTCTTTACATGCAAACCCTAAATCCCTCTTATAGATGCCAAATTCGGTTTTGAGTAGGGTGGGTGGCGCTTCATCAACACTTCAAGGCCGAATCGGGTGGGGGCTTTGGAAGTATATTAGTAGGGGGTGGAGGTTATTTTCTAGCCATACCAGATTTGATCCAGGAGAGGGGTCCAAGATTAGATTCTGGGATGATGTGTGGTGTGGAGGTTCGAGCCTTAAGGAAGCTTTCCCAGGTTTATACAATATGGCTACTGTGAAGGATGCGTCTATTGCTACTAAAATGGATCATTCGAGTGGCTCCCTTCAATGGAACGTTAGCTTTATTCGCCTTGTTCACGATTGGGAAGTGAATGTTCTAGCTTCCTTCTATACCTTGTATTCTCACAAAATGAGAAGGGAAAGGGAGGATAAGATTTGGTGGGTTCCTTCTCGAAAAGGGAAGTTTGACGTGAGATCTTTCAACAAGATCCTTACCCATAATGAGACTATTTGCTTCCCTAGGAGGAGTATTAGGCGGACAAAGGCACCTTCGAGAGTGGCTTTTTTTGTCTAGACAGCGGTGCTAGGGAAGATGCTTACATTGGACAACCTTAGGAAGAGACAACTTATCGTGATTGATAGATGTTTGTGCAAATCAGATGGGGAGACCATTGATCATATTCTTCTCCACTGTGAGGTTGCAAGTGCTTTATGGTATGCCTTTTTCAGTTGTTTTGGGTTGTCTTAGGTTATGCCTAATAGCATGGCGGATTTGTTTGCATGTTGGTGGATGGGAGGTCATTTTTGGAGTGCTATGGTGTGGAAGATGGTCCTTCTTTGTCTTATGTGGTGTTTATGGAGGGAAAGAAATGCGAGATACTTGAGGATCTAGAGAGGACTTTGGAGGAACTTAAGTCCTTTTTCTTCTTTACCCTCATCAATTGGACAAATGCTTATTCAGCTCCTTTAGTGATTAGTTATTTTGATTTTCTTGTTTTATTTTCTTCCTCTAATTATGCATTCTCTTGTATACTTCATGTGTACTAAGGGTTGCGTCCCTCTCCGCTTTTGATATACACAACATTACTTATCAAAAAAAAAAAATTTGTTGAGACACTAGAAAGCTTCCTCTAAAATCACAATTGACATTGTGAAATGGAATAAATATGATATACGACCATACTGAGTGCATGCTCAAACAACTGCCACGATACCATGAAATAATGACAATTACTAGTGAGAGTTACCAAACAATAAATGCAATTAAAATATAACAAGGGAATGCACCAAAAAGTAAAGAACATACTGAAAGATCCTTTGAAAATTTCTCGTGAATCACTACAGCTTCTGTGCTATTGATCTTAATTTGGAAGCTTGACCGTCTCAATAATAGAGTTGTTGGCTCCCAAATCTCTGAAGAATACATCTGTAAATATGATTCAGAAAGTCTTACACGATATTTAAAGCTATATGTAGGTCACAACACAGTTCTAAAACTGTGATTTTATGGCAGTGAAGTTAGGGAGTGAAACTGTAGACTAGTAATGCATTAAGTTTGGCATGACATGCGTTCATATAGTTAGATACCATATCACTTCTATTGGCCGGGAGTTGGGACCTCAGGCTACCCAAAGGAAGGCATTAAAAGGTGACAGAAAGAATGTAGAGCAGGCTTTGGCACCCAAATAATTGGAGACTAACTCCCTTTGGCCATGTTTTGTTCATTGGAAAATAATTTGTAGAACAAATAAAATTTCCCCTGAACATATATGCAGTAAGATATGCATTTTTGCCCCCCAAAGTCTTCTGGTTGCATGAAAATATGATGAATTTTATTTGAACAATGAGAGAGAGAGAGAGAGAGAGAGAGATCTTCAAGCCGAGAAGAGATCCATTCACATAACATTGATAACGGGGTATTGCCCGGACAATCCCCCCCAACCATGTATGAACCCCGGAACTTCCACATCGTGAATAGGAAGATAAACTTCAAAATAAGTTCAAAGATGTCATCGCCAAGAGTTTTCCTACTATTTGGGATTCTTTCCCCAAGATTTTAGGCGCATAGAATCAGATCTATAGTAAAATATAGGATTCTCTAAGAATTTTGTTACCAACACTTTGCCTGAAACAGAAGTAGCCTTAACTGATTTCAGCCTAGGAAAAGTTTTGATGATCGCATATAAGTTATATAAAATAAAGAGTGGAACATCTTAGACAATGAATCTAAACCAATGGCGCAATTGTTAGAAAACTCATGGACATCGGTACCTACATTGGAGTTTCCTCCTAAATGACTTCAAATATATCTCCAAATCAGTAAATGTCAATTTCACCAAGCACCATTTTTCCTACAAACTAACATTTTAGATTAAGTTAGGAGATGGCTATGCTGTACTACCCTTTAGAAAATAACAAAATAAATTTTCTTTACTTATCCTAAAAAAATAACAAGATGATACATAAGATAAAATTCCATCACAAAGAACTATTAAATCTGAAGCAGACCTACCAGCATTAGAACATTAAACGTGGCTTGTCCTCCAGCAATATATGTGTCAATCTCCATTTGCATTTCTGGGTCTATAAAGTGGCTCATCAGAAAACTGTAAATAACATTTTAAAAAATAATAATAATAATAATAATTGAGGGGAGGGGGCACATGCATATAAAGAAATAGAGACCTGCTACTTCACCATCTTCTATTTATCTCCCATCCATGTTTTGGATCTGTTTTTTACATGTGGGTCCTACGTATCCAATAGTTGGTTTTAGAAAAAGGGTGGAGATGGATGGCAGATAGACAGGAGATGGAGAAATAGTATTCTCAAAGAAATATGATCTAAAATCAAAGCATCCATGCATGCTGTTATATACCTAATTTTTAATTTGGAATGATTTTCTAAAATCATAATCTGACTCACCACCGTATTTACCATATCCTTCTTGTTTAGATTTAACCCAGTCCGTTGAAAAGGATCCATAAAGGGATCAAGGCTTAGTTGAGTTGAGTTGAGTCGAGTCAAGTCATGTTTTAAAGGCAACTAATATCATTTTAGGTATCCAAGGAAGCCTAGCAGTATAGCCTTTCAGTTACTTGTTTGCATATGCCTCAACTTATCTTGTATTTAAATGCATAAAAAAGTAATGTTATATGGGCTCAGAAAAAAATAATGTTGTATAAAACCGCTCATGTTTTTGTCAAAAAATCTTAGCTATTGATCCACATTGAAACTAATCCTTGATACTAATTACTATGCATGGGCATCATATATTCAATGAAACATTTGACTTGGTAACTAGAGAAAAAGGTAGATAAGAAATTACAATTTAGTAAAATTCACAACAATATTGGCTAAGACATAATATTTGGTGGCAAAAATTACAGATCTCACCAAACTGTAAGCGAAATACTAAATATTAGTGCTATGTCAAACACTACTGACAGCTTTTTTTGGAAGGATCAAGGAACATGTCTGATGCACAACCGTGACACTTTGACTGTTAAGAACAGCAGTAATGCCACAAAAAGGATTGTTGAGGAAGTATAATTACATGACTATTTCTGTTCTTGGCCAAACTAGTGAGACTAAAAAGATTTTAGATATAAAATTATTTCAATTTAATAATTAAAAAAGAAGAAGAAGAAGAAAACAACTACAAACTCCAAAATTTGAGCACATGAGAACAAGACTATAACCTCATTCCCATTTAGAAACTAGTCAAACTCTTGAAAAATACGGTGGAGATCTATTACACATGAATATGCAAAAATTGGCATATTGCTTTAAATCTCAAAATTCTTAAGAATCTTCAATGATATTCAAGTGTATCAATTACCAATTCGGTGAAATTCACTTACCACATTTTATTTTGTTCTGATCATTGGCGAAAAGCCTCACTAGATCCCCCTGTTAACAGTAAACCATTTAGTAGAAATAATCAGGAAGACAAAATGTCATGCACAACACTTATAAAACCTTGCAACCGTGAATAACATACACAATTTTCATTTGTGACAAACCAGAGCATAATTTACAAGGGGATTAGTAACACTGCCAAAAATAATGAAGCAGGCTACTAAGTTTTGTCACTCCCAAGGAGCAACAGGCTGGAAGTCCAATCAAAGAAGGCAGATACTAGGTTTAGAAAAATGACTACTTTCAGCAAATTTTTGGATCCTCTATCAGTTCATAACATCATGAAAGGACTTTAAGTAGGACCAGAGGACATATGCTATTACATGCATATATACATCAATAACCACACATACATAAATGAATATTTATGATTGTATGAAGTACATAGAAAACCTGATGGCCTTTGTCATCCATTGGTATGCACTCAACAGCAATCAGTTTATCAACATCATCAGCTGTAACAACATATTCTGGGTTTGTGGCTCCTGAATTAGAAACACTAAATAAATAAATAATAGATAAGATAAACTTCTAAAAAGAAACTATGTGACACTAAAAAGAATGTGATCTACAAAAAATAAAAATAAAAAACTACTCAAAAAGTCGAGGTTCATTTCGATGCTTACCTTCAATGTACTGCCTGGTGCCATCCTGAAGATGACGAACCCACTGATTCAAAAAACAAAAATGTTGACATATAAATAACCCATAAAATATGAAAACTGAATAATATGTAGAAATTATGATGAAAATGATTTTTGAGGAATTTCACCTGAAAAATACATAGTGAAGTCCCACGTACAGGATATCCACATCCAAGAAGCCGGCCTCCAGGTATAGCCTCACCAATAATCTGAAAATTCTCTATGCCAGGGCCTTCTAATTGAAATAATTCTTATTAGAATTTATTAATGATCATCCTGTTCTTTTATCGACAAAAACACCAATCACCTTCAGAAACAGAGTTGTTATGCATGACAGCAGGTGGAAATAAGATTGCATCACTCATATTTCCTGCTTTGAACTTCAGATCACCTTTATCAGCAGAGGGGTGAGTTAGAGAGCCTATGTCCCTGTAAGAATATGACTTATAGGTAAGACAAAAACATATCAAGAAGATCCAAATGAATATCTAAGATAAAAGTAACTTATTTGGTTATACCAGTAGAACTCATTTCATTATAAAAAATATGGATCAACTTCCTTAAGAAGTCAAGTAGGATTTAATAACAAATTCTATACATCAGGGTTCTCTTGTATACTTCTTGTGTATTGAAGTTGCGCCCCTATGCGCTTTTAATGAATTTGCATTACTTATAAATTAAAAAAAAAAAAAAAGTAGGATTTAGTGACAAATTCAACATTTGGAGTAACCCGACTCAGATAACAGTTTGTATAAGGGAACAGTTTTGCAGGTAGCTGCTGAAATTTCAAAGAATCAATCAAGGGAAAAGAGGAAAATATTTTAAATTATTCAGAATGCTCCCAGAATTCCACATATTTTAGGGGTATGGCAATATCTATGCTCTCAGTCACAAACTAAACCAATGTGATGCACTGACAAACAGGTGAAGGAGAAACATTATAACATATAAATTAAAAAGCATTTAGTCGTACCCACTATAGAGGTGGTAGTCAGTATAAGTCTAGAGCAAGCTATAGGTGAAAATTCACTTACTACAGATTATGTTCTCATGGAGAGAACAAGTTCAAAATGATCAAACACGATCTTTTAAAACTTACAGGATAGCAAACTATGTGATATAACTGGTCAGGATGTAGCTAAAATTACTTTTCCACACAGAACTGCACAGTAATGATAGGAAAAGAAGATCAAAACAACCAGAAACAAAATGAATAATCCCAACCTATAACTATTGGATGAGAACTCCCGAAGATTGTCATTATTCATTAACTGTGACATGTCATCGTCAAGCATTGTGTTTTTCGTCTCTGTAAGACCACGATAGTGCACATATTGCGCCATATCTTCAGTTGGTTGCTCACCCTGCATTAGAAGCCCCCCCAAAAAAAGGTAGAAGAAACAAGAAAGAATAGTAATAAAGAAGAAATCAATGATAAGGTCAAATTAATAAAATGAAAAAAAAAATGATATAATAAGGTAGTATACAAGTAGATTACATGCCAATAAGTACCATGGATCTAGGATGAGATTGATCTCCTGGGCTGTGATTATCATGAGATCCACGTCCACCATGATTATCCACAGCAGATGTTATTTCTCTCATTCTCTCCTGTGATAAGAATAAGGATGTGACTTTAATTATCTCTCAAGTATATCCCCTACCAAACGAGCTTATAACCCTGATAAAGGTTGAACTCATGCACTAGAAGAAAGCACCTCAATGTTACAAATTTTAGGATAAAGAAAAACTCAGCAAGGAAAAGGCAGAAGAAGTCTTGATGTAATAATATAGAAGTCTTGAGGTAACAATTGTAAACAACTATTTGCTTGTAATTGTGTGTGCAACCCAAATACATAGATGCACCAATCACTTTCTATAAAAAAATATACATATCAATCTTCGCATTCATTTAGAAGAAAAACAAAAATTGTGTCTCCATTATCATCTTATAGAACGACAATCGCTTAAATATGTTCATATTGTCGGAAAATCCAAAAGGTCGATACTATATATATATATATCATGAAATGTTATATATGTGTACTTATTTTTATTTATCCATCTTTGGTTTCTATGATTTATGGTAATTTTTGTCTACAAATACATCTTTTAATATCAATAGTTACATGACAAGTGGGTGTTTTTATTGGATGGGAAGTGGTGTTTTCAATAGCAGCCTTTTCTCAAGACATTTTAGTTGGCACCCCAAGCAGGACAGCCTTGATTTTGATTCCATTGATGTGGAGGCTTCCAGGTTAGAGAGACCGTTCGAGGAGAGTAAGGTCCTTGATGTGGTAAAAGGTATGAATAGTGAGAAGGGGCCATGCCTTAATGGTTTTTCTATGGCGTTCTTCCAAGTGTGCTAGGAGGTAATCAAGGCAGATATTATAAGGATGTACCAGGATTTCATGCTAGTAGCAAGTTTGAGAAAAGTCTCAATACCACCTTCATTGCCCTCATTCCAAAGAAAATTGGGGCCATTGATCTTAAGGACTTTCTCCCTATCAGTCTTATGAGTGGAGTTTACAAGATTATGCTAAAGTCCTTGCCAATAAGTTGAAAATGGTCGTTGAGAAGATTATTTCGAAGCCCCATAACGCTTTTGTCAAAGGCAGGCAAATCCTTGATTTTGTGCTCATTACTAATGAATAGTAGGATCAATCATCTGGTGAGCATTCTGTCAAAGGTAGGCAAATCCTTGATTCTATGCTCATTGCTAATGAATCGTACGTCATAGACAAAAATTCTAGGTCATGGAGTTTCTTCTTTGCCTATAAAGTATCTTGGTTTCCCTTTGAGGCCTCCTTTAAGGCCAAGTCTATTTAGGACAATGTTATTGAAAATATAGGGTGGCAGCTGGCTAGTTGGAAAATGATGTTCTTGTTTTTTTTTTTTTGGGAGGGGGGGGAGGAATTACCCTTATCAAGAGCAAATTGAAAACGTATTTCATGCTCCTTCTCACCTTGTAGGTGTTGCAAACCGTACACAGAAGTTTCAACGAGATTTCTTATGGAAGCCCTTGGCAAAGAGTTCAAATTTCACTTGGTAAGTTAGTCAAGGGTTTGCTCTCCTATCTTGGAGGGAGGTTCGGGGTTCCGGAACCTGCAAATGTTCAACCGTGCTGTCCTAGAAAAAATGGTTATGGGGCTAGGTGCATGAGAGAGAGGCTTGATGGAGAATTGTGGTGGACGCTAAATTTGGAAATGCATCGAGTGGGTGGTGTTCTAATGTGCTTGGGGAAAGTTTTCTAGTCACACCAAAATTTGAGATGGGAGTTAACTCCAAGATTAGATTCTAGCATGCGGTGGGGGGACAAGGCCTTGAAAGAAGCATTTTCATATTTATTTTTTTTTTTTGATAAGTAATGTTTATATATCAAAAGCGCAGCGGGGCGCAACCCTAGTACATAGGGGGTATACAAGGGAAACGACTAGCTAGAAGAAGAAAAAAGGACAAGGAAATCAAGATAGCTAATAACTATAGGAGCGAGCCAAGCCGCTGTCCAAGTGTAAAGTGTATAGAAAAAGAAGGCCGTGAGCTCCTCCAATGATCTCTCAGAATCCTCAAAGCATCTCTCGTTCCTTTCTAACCAAAGGCACCACATAATGCATAGAGGGACCATTTTCCAAACAACAGCACTCCTAGAGCGACCTCCCGTCCACCAACAAGCAAGCAAGCCAGCCACCTTGCTAGGCATTACCCAAGACAACCCAAAACGACTGAAGATGGCCTGCCATAAGGAACGAGCAATCTCACAATGAAGGAAAAGATGATCAATAGTCTCTCCATCAATTTTGCATAAGCAACATCTATTGATCACTATGATATTCCTTTTTCTGAGATTATCAATTGTGAGAATCTTTCCTAGCACCGCCATCCAAGTAAAGAAAGCCACTCTCAAAGGAGCCTTGGTGCGCCATATGCTCTTCCAAGGAAAAGGACTTGCTTCTCTGCTTACCAGGATGTTGTAGAATGATCTAACATCGAACTTCCCTTTTCTCGAAGGGAGCCACCAAATTTTGTCCACCCCTCCTCTACTCCACTTGTGAGAATATAACATAGTATAGAACGAGGCTAGCACTTCCAATTCCCAATCATGGATCGATAGAAGGAAGCTAACATTCCATTGTCGATTTCCTCCCATAAACTCCAAATTATCGGCAATGGATGCATCTTTTGCATTAGCTATGTTATATAGACCTGGATACGCTTCCTTGAGAGTCATTTCCCCGCACCAAACATCATCCCAAAATCTGATTTGTTATCCGTCTCCTGGGTCGAATTTAATATATTTAGAAAACAGTCGCCACCCTCTTCTAATATGCCTCCAAAGACCCACCCCATGAGACCCGGGGTTGTCAATAGAATGCCATCCACCCCATGCAGAACCAAACTTGGCATCCACCACAATTCTCCACCAAGCCTATCTCTCGTGCGCATAACGCCATAGCCACTTCCCTAATAAGGCTTGATTGAAGACTCTCAACTTCCTAATCCCTAAGCCACCTTTGTTGATAGGAGAGCATACGTTGTCCCAACTAACCAAGTGATACTTGAATTCTTCGTTTAAGCCACCCCAAAGAAAATCACGTTGGAGCTTCTCTATTCGCTTGGCCACAGAAGCAGGTAAAGGAAAGAGGGATAATAGATAAGTGGGAAGATTAGAAAGTGTGCTCTTGATCAAAGTGACCCTTCCTCCCTTGGATATATACAACCTTTTCCAACTCGCCAACCTACGCTCAACCTTTTCCAAGGTATCATCCCAAATGTTTTTGGCCTTGAAGCAAGCGCCCAAAGGGAGTCCCAAATACTTCAAAGGTAGAGAAGCTAAACCACAACCCAAAATCCCAGCCAATTCTCCCACATTTTCCACATCCCCTACCGGTATCAAAGCTGATTTAGCCATATTTACCTTCAGACCAGAAACGGCTTCAAAGCAAATAAGTAGTGCTTTAATGGAGCGGATTTGATTAAGATTCGCCCCACAGAAAACCAGCGTATCATCTGCAAATAGAAGATGAGAGATGGTGATCCTCTCAAACAAGTTATCTCCCACTGAGAAACCCGAGATAAAACCATTATCAATGGCAGCACCAATCATCCTACTAAACGCCTCCATAATTATGACAAACAAGAATGGAGACAAGGGATCCCCCTGCCTCACCCCTCGTGAGCTTCTGAAAAAGCCGGACGGAGTGCCATTGATCAGCACTGAGAAACGAGCAGTTGAAATACAACGCTCAATCCAAGAACACCATTTTTCGCCGAAGCCACATCTCCCAAGAAGATATAATAAAAAATCCCAATTTATGTGATCATAAGCCTTCTCCATATCCAGTTTACAAAGCAGCCCCGTTTCCCCCGAATTGATCCGGCTATCAAGACATTCACTTGCAATAAGTACCGAATCCGTAATTTGCCTACCCTTCACGAAAGCATTTTGAGGCTTTGATATCACCCTTGCCACCACCCTCTTCATCCTATTAGTAAGAACTTTGGCAATAATCTTGTAAGTTCCGCTTATAAGGCTAATAGGACAAAATTCTTTAAATTCAGTAGCCCCAGGCACCTTTGGAATAAGGGAGATGAAAGTAGCATCAAGACTTTTTTCAAACTTACCATAAGCATAAAAGTCTGAAAAAACTGCCATAATATCTTCCTTTATCACCTCCCAACAATCTTGGAAAAAGGCCATGGAGAAACCTTATGGACCTGGGGCCTTATCTCTATCCATACCTATAACCGCCTCCAAAACCTCCCTTTCCTCGAAAGGAGATTCTATTAGATTGGCCTCATTCGCCTCCAGCAAATCAAACACAAGATTGTCCACCCTGGGCCTCCAATTGTAATGATCAGAGAGCAAAGACTCGTAGAATTGCACCGCCTGGTCCTTGATGATGTCTTGGTTGGAGTTAATAGCTCCATTAATGGTTATGGAGTCAATGGAATTGCACCTCCGATTCGAATTGGCAATTCGATGAAAGAATTTAGTACATTTATCCCCCTCCTTAAGCCACCTAATCCTGGACTTTTGTTTCCAACTGATCTCCTCTTGTAGAAGCGCAATCTCCAACTCCCTAGAAATCACCATTTTTCTTTCCTTCTCTTCTTCATTGAGCTCCCTCTCTTCCTCCAAACTCTCCATGGCCTTCAATTCTTCCGCTTTTTCTAAGCATCTAGCACTCCCATTGCCAAATTCCATCTCGTTCCAGCTTTTAATGTCCGCCTTTAACGCCTTAAGCTTTTTAGCCAAGATGAAACTTGAAGAGCCAGAAAAATTATAAGAGACGAGAACGTGAAGACAAGCTTTTCATATTTATATGGTATTGCTTATGCAGTTATGCGAATGATGCCTCTGTAACAGCCCACCTAGAGCTTTCTGGTGGCTCTAATCAATGGAACATTAACTTTGCTAGAGCGGCTCATGAATTGGAGGTGGATGTCTTTGCCTCTTTCTTGTATTCAGCTAGCGAGAGACGAGAACGTGAAGACAAGCTTTAGTGGACTTCCTCCAAAAAATGGTTATTTAACGTTAGATCTTTCTATAGTGTCCTGATTCGTATTGATGGCTTTCCTTTCCCTTGAAAGAGGATTTGGTGTACTATGGTTCCTTTGCAGATGGTTTTCTTTGCTTGGTCGGCGATCCTAAGAAAGATCCTTACTATGGACAATCTTAGGAAGTTGCATGTCATTGTTATTGGCAAATGTTGTATTTGTAAGAGGAATGGGTAATTTGTGGATCATCTTCTTCTCCATTGTGACGTTACTTACGCCTTATGGAATGTTTTTATCAGGCTCTTTGGGCTGTCTTGGGTTATGCCTAGCCGAGTAGTTGACTTGCTTGTTGGTGGACTGCTGGTAGAACTCAAAGTGCTATTGTGTGGAACATGATGCCTCCTTGCCTCTTATGGTGCCTTTGGAGGGAAAGAAATAATCGAAATTTTGAGGACCATGAGAGCACGTTGGAGGAGCTTCATTTTTCTTATATACTCTTTTTTAAAAACAAATGCATTTATTTCTCCCTTGATGCTGAGTTATCATGATTTTCCTATTCTTTGTTTCTCTTTGTAGTTCGTTAGGTGTTTTTTCTTGTATACTTCTTATATACATGGGAGCGCCTTACACTTTTTATGATATTTCAATTACTTATAAAAATTTTAAAAATAGCAAACACTCAGTAACACGTAAGAACCTGACCTTGGGAAGGGACAAACAGTTGGATACAACTGCTAATACTCAATAATTGAAGAGCAAAAGGACATATTAGCCATACACACACACACACCCATATATATACATATATATGAGCTTTAGAATCTTCCTCCAAGGAAGAGTTTTATGCTTATACATGTAACTAGGTTAGGATTCTGCTTTACTGATGTAAACCATCGTATTTTCTACCTCTTGATCTACCTTAAAAGCGTGGTTGAATTCCATATCAGCTTGTACTCAAAAGTGTGGGGATTGGGCTAAACCAAAAGCCATATTTCCTACTATGGGAAACAAAGGAACTTGGTTTCTTGGAGTGGGAGGTTTCATGTTTTACAAATAATGATATGGAATTTGAAGCCACAAGGACCCTCAATATTACACATGTTTGCAATTGTATTTACATAAGTCAATGCTTGAGGTCCTATGTTAAATTTAATTTTATTGTGTATTTGATGGGTGAACATTAATCTACAACCTATATCCTGTTGTTAAGCTCCATGTATTTGTGAAAAGGGCATTGTTAAGTATTACAAACAGGCTACATTTATTTGCTGTTTAATAATTAAGCATTTTAACAACTTAGACCTAATGGGATCATAGGATCCAATGCAAAGGAGAAATAATTAATTCATTAATAAGAAACATCAGGAGACAACAGGGGAGTTTCATTTTGGTCAGACAACCCATTATGATGGCATTTCTATCATGCTTCTTCAAACAGGGATGCGCAGATAAATTTATTTACAAGGAATAATTTCAATTAAAAAGAACCAACATTATATACATAGGAAGTTTTACAAAAAGGAACATATTTTCTTTAAGATCTAGTTGTAGGTACAAAGAAAAATTATCAAACTTCTAATGAGGCAATAGCATACAATTCTAGCAAGATCTGGTGTTACAACTAACAAACAGGTTGGTGATATGCAAAACATACCTTTAAGAGGAAAACAACTAAACAGATGCTAATACAGGCTGAATGAATATTAAACGATTTCCAGAAGAAATCTAAACATAACTATTCTGAATTGTCAGCTAATCTACACCCCATCAACCAAAGTATTCATGTGGAGAGAAAAGTTGAGTTACTATTAACGCTAAGTATCTCAGATCTAAGTACATGGAGGCAGTTATCAGCATATTATACTAAAAAATCCACAAAATACTAAGTCAAGAAAATCAATTAACCAGAAAAAATAAGGATAAACTACACTTACCCCCCTCAAACTTACACCCAAATTGCAATGTTCCTCAAAACTTAAAAAAGTTGCAATTGACCTCCTAAATTGCCTAACCCTTTCACTTAGCCCCCCTCCGTTAGAATTTTCTATTATTGTGATTTTTCAAAATTTCCTTTAGGTTTAACGGAAAATCTTAATGGAGAGGGCTAAGTGAAAGGACTTGGTACTTTGGGGATCAATTGCAACTTTTTAAAGTTTGGGACGGATAATGAAATTTGGGTGTAAGTTTGAGGGTAAATGTAGTTTTCCCAAAAAGATGAACAAAACTGTGAAGTGAATGGAACAAGAATGACAATTATATAAAAGTGAAAACAATTCGATGCATTATATTAAAGGGGAAAATATATTTAGCCCCCTCAAATACAACCCATTGAGCACTTAGACCACCAAACTTTTAAAAATGGTACTTAACCCCTTCCAAACTACCACACGATTACAAGTTACACCATCCATTAGGATCTGGTGTTAAAATTGATAGAAAGAAGCCACAGTGATGCGCACATGAATTTGTATTTTAACTACCCCAATTGTCCCTAAAAAATATTTTTTTAAAAATAAAAATAAGCCGAAAAAATAAAAACTGAAGGAGTGGCCGAACCACCAACCACCCCCACAACTAGGGGTGGTTCGGCCACCCTTTTTTTTATCTTTTATTTTTTATGAATTTGTAGAGTCAATTTGAGTAGTTCAAATAAAAAAATTCACGTGCACATCATGAGTCGCATTTTTCCATCCATTTTAACGCCAAATGCTAACAAATGGTGTAACTTATAATGTTATTTGGATGGAGCTAAGTGCCATGTTTAAAGTTTGGTAGTCCAAGTGCCAAAGGGGTGGTAATTTGAAGGTACCAAGTGTACCTCTATTAAAAATTACAGCTAACTAGAGATGGTAGCAGGAAATCATAAGTGGCAGGCTTACATGTGAAGTTCTAATCTTCCACTGCAGTTGATCATGTAGCCGCTGCAGAGATTCAAGAAAACTAATTAATTGACTAATAATTGGTTGCAAGACAGCAAGTCTCTAACTGATCCTACAGGCTGAAAAAGAGGAGGTCTGAATGGAGCAAATAGAAAAATATTAAGTAAGAAACTACATTGCAACCTGCGGGGTGGGAGAAGAAAATGAAAAAAATCCAGCAAGTGCTACAGATAAGAGTTGAGGCTGGAATACCATGAGTTGGATAACTTACCAACCAACCCTTAAAACCCCCAACCTACAAGCCCATAATTTGTGTTTTATTTGTCCAAATGACACCCGATGTTGTTTCAATTGTCTAAAGTGGTTGATGTAGTGCATTGAAACACAGCATGGAAACGGTAGCATAGTTTTTGGGAAATCAATTTAAGATTTAGGACCACCAAGTCTGCTTCCATGATGTGTCAATGGGTTTGTGCTCGGTAATATGATACGTAGCACATAATTGAAAAGCAAGAAAAAACCAATATAGCTTAACACTGCAAACTTGTGTGGTATGATTAATACCTTTACACTATCTGATAGAAGAGAAGCATTTATAACATTGGGCCAAATACCATATTCAGCCAATAACCCAAGCATGGAAGACGTGAAGATATATCTCTCATCCTCAACATCCTGGAGAATAAGTATACTATTAAAAACTGCAATCCAATAAGTAAAAACAAAAACTACGGACAAGACTGAAGCATTATGAAATAATATAAATAATTTGATTCATGAAAAATATTTCAAAACATCACCCGGTAAATAGTTCACATTCATATATCGGTGCAATCAACCAAGTTTTCTAGATTGTTTTCCAAATATCCTGCCACCAGCCTTGAGTAACTTTACTGATAAAGAAAAACCGCTGACATCTTAACCAGGAGTACCTTAATATTAAAAATTTAGGTACATAGCCATAAGCTGTTTTACTAGCTCATGTAGCTATTAAGGTCTCAACTTTACAGGTTAAACATATATAGATATTGATATATCACACTTTTACTAGAAGAATGAATTGTGAAACCTTTCGGAAGGTGGATTCACTAGACATAGAAAATGTCAGGTCAGAGCATCATAATACTTCAGGCTAATCCAGGAACTCTTTTTCGGTTTTTAATATTTAAACTATTTCCCTTACACTAAGCAGCCAGATAAGTGGCAAAAACATAGATGGCGAATATTTTGCACTGAACTTGTGGCGTTTGAACTGAAAGGAGCTATCAACAAAGAAACTTGGGAAAGACAAAATTGTACGAAACATGATAAAACATCAAATGATGACAAGCTCCAGTTGTATATTCATTTCCTCTTCATAAAACTTGTGAGAAAAGGAAACATAATACTTCAAATTGCTACAGTCTGCATAGCAAGCAAAACTATTAAATCAAGTTATAAAGATCATTTAGAAGGTGCCAGCAGAGGTAGCGAATGGTGTTATTCGACATACCAGCAATTATTTTTCACAAAAACTAGTTTTTAATGTTAAGGAAAAACACTGCATTATGTTATTTTCCATTACAATGATCAACATATTTGTTATATCACCATGCATATTTCAATTTTCTTCCATTTTTTTAGGTTCTTTTTTGTTCTTTCATATGTATGAATTTTTCATGTATTTTATATATTTATTTGCAAAAGTATGCATTATTACTATATTAAGTAGCTTAGAAATAAGGGTAACTGCCATCAACCAAAGTATCTAACTCCTAATTTCTGCTTTATATGGCCAACTTTATTTATTTCACATGGGATAGCAAACTAACAATATTATTGAAAGAGTTTCAGAGGGGCATAAGTTGACATAGAAACTATAAACCTACCTTCAAATCACGAGCCAATTTTAAATTTTCTTCAAGATCACCTTTTCTCTGAACCAGCTCATTTAAGGCAGAAGAAACAATATCATTTTGCTTCTCATCGATTGCCTAAAAAATAAAAAATAAATAAATTCACCAATCCAGTTCCCAGCATCCGAAGTACAGCCGAGGGAGAGAGAGAGAGAGAGAGAGAGAGAAATCATAGATGCTTTCAAAGAGATGAACAAACCATTCGTAACTCAGAGAATTTCCTCTGCAATGCATACTTCTCATTCAACAGCCGCATTTCCTGATACCACCAAGGACAGATGTATTTTCTTTCATGTAAAATATGTCTAACTGCCAGATACTGCAGTGACTATAATAACAATATTTGCAACTAATGAAAGGCCTTTGAGGAGACACTATACCTTCACACGTGCAAGAGAAATTTGTTCACGAAGAAAATGAATCTCCTCTTGCTGCACTCTGGCTCGCGAATATAGTTCCTATTTGTGAACTTAGTTAGTGTAAAGAAAATATATCAAGCATCATTGAATATTCAAATTCAAAAATCCAACATGGAAATGTACTGAGGTAACAGTACCATAGCATCTCGGTCTTCGAGATGACTAAAATCAACATCTCCTTTCAAATTCCTTGTGGAAAGTTGTGTTTCAATTTTATGCCTATAAAAGAAGAAGAAAAGACACACAAAAGCAGAAAAATTTAAATGATTTGAACATACTCCAAAACAAAATGACTTGCTTCCTACCTCAAGTAGTTAGGATAGAAAGCTCTATGGTGCAGATTACAATGAGGCTCAAGGAAGAGCAAGTTTACAGACCAAAGAGATCTAGAAATAAGGGCTAGTTTATCGTGCCCATTGGGATGCTTCACAGGCTTGATTAGATTATTGACTCTTTATTTCTTAATTCCCTTTGCACTAATATGCTACTCTGGTTTTTTTGAATTTTTTAATTTAATTTCCAAGAGTAATTTGGTAATCTTTTAGATTTTAGTAGTCTAGTTTCACAGTTAGTAGCTGATAACTGATTTCCAAAAACCCCTATTTCATCCAGATTCAGTTTGAGTTCTTTTCTATGTCAAAATAGGAGCATTTTCAAGAACTTCCAAGCTTTTCTTTTTTTTGGGTGGCAGTATTTCAAAATTATACTCGATCAAAAATGTGAAGAAAAAAACAAAGACAAAAAGAAAGGAGCAATGACCCTTATTCTTGATCCATACATATATATTCATACCCCAGTGTATATTGGCCACACATAAGGGTTGAGAGCAGAAGGCACCCTCAAAATCCGTTGTAGGACAGCAGCAAAGGATGCTTGTCAATGTTTAATAAGGGTAATGCTTAAAGAAAATTTTTATTTTCTAGTTCTAAAGAGTGCAAAAGATTAGAAGTTTTTATGGTTCAAATTGGGCTAGGAAAGATTGAATTTGCTTTAAAAGGGCTGGGAAATGGAAACAGAGTTGCAGGATTTTGTCTATTATAGTTTTTGTGATGACTGGGGTATGTTTTTTTTGGTGGAAAAGGCTGGAAGTATTGGGGGATTTAAGGTTTCTAATGGGGTAAGGAAAGGAATTTGGTTAGGATACAAAACAAGAAAGAGAATTCAACAAACTGTTTGGAAACTACTTTGAAAGGTGTTTTTTGGTTTTATGTTTTGAGAATTGTTTTCCAAGATGTATGGGCCATATCTGAAACAGCGTTGTCAGAGGGGCCATGTCTGAAAACTTGTTCGGATATAATTACTTTTTTTTTTTGATAAATAAGTAATTTATTGAAAAGCGTAAAGGGGCGCAACCCTACAACACAGGATGTATACATTTGGATATAATTACTTTAAAAAGTGTTTTTGAAAACATTTTCTCAAAACATAAAAGAAATCATATCCAAAAAAAAGGGTGAAGCTAACCACAGGTGGCAGCCACTGACAGGTCCAACGGCTAGATGCACCGGGGCCAAAGGTGAAGCAGCCAACACATGGCTGCCATAATAGGTCTAGTGCCACGCGGTGGCTGCCAAACAAGTGTGACTGTCGCATTGTGGCTGAAGCGGGCACGCGGTAGCCACCAGGACAGGTGCGGTAGCCACCAGGACAGGTGCGATGGCCACGCAGTGGCCACCATGACAAATTCGGCGGTCACACGGTGGCTGCCAGGAAAGTTCCAGTGGCCACAGAACAAATCTGATGGTTGTGCGGCAGCAATTGCCAGACTAATTCGACAGCCACGTTGTGGTCGCTAGACACATGTGACGCTGATTCTTATTTTTCTAATTTTAATATTGGTTTCAGACCAGTTACAAAACATGTTTTCGTGAAAATAATCAACAAAAACTTTTCCTGGTGTTCTGAAAAGTGTTTTCAAAAACACTTTATGAAACTATTTTTGTTGGGGTCATATCTAAAAACTTGTTTGGGTAATAATTTTTGAATAAGTGTTTTCCGTTTTCAAGAATAGAAAATCGATTTTGAAAACGGTTGCCAAAATCTCTGGCTGCTGTTCTGAGCCCTGAACGGAAACACAAGAATAGTGTTCTGGTATATAGGATTATTTGGGATCTATTTGACAGATGGATAATTTGGGTTTTAAGAATTAGAGTTTAAGGATAGATGGAAACAAAAGTCAGATCTGAGCTTGCTGGAAAATTAAAGGGAAAAAAACTAGAAAAGAAAAGAACATAGAATAAGGTATCACACCTAGAGTTCCTAAGCATGACACTTATAGCTCATCAGCATCACATCTCAAGAGTATTCTTTTTCGAAAATTCTCATGGACTTGTTCTCTATTAAATTGAAAGCATTATATTTTTTTTTTTTTTGATAAGTAATGTTTAGATATCAAAAGCGCAGAAGAGCGCAACTCTAGTACATAGGGAGTATACAAGAGAACCGCCAAACTAGGAGAAGAGAAAAGAACAAGGAAATCAAGATAGCTAATCACTAAAGGAGCAAGCCAAACTGCTGTCCAAGTGAAAAGCGTGTAAAAAAAAAAGCCGTGAGCTCTTCCTTGATGCCTGCATCATTCAATCAACCTGAATAAAATTTATAAGATCGAATCCAGCATCACTGAGAATCAAACCTTAGAACTACACCCATTCAATTGTCACCTAGACTCTGCCAGCTTGATATCTAAAGTTGTCTCATCTGAAACAAGTGCAAAAATACTTGAATGAAACACTTCTTTTTTAACAAACCTGGGGCAAGTATTACCTGTTTACAAAACCAGGGCTTTGTTTCTGAACTCCATTATCATCATGCCCTTGCAAAGTACTCTTACTAGAAGACATTGCATAGACAGTTTAAGATCCTCTTCCAGACAACCTGTCTTCGCATCATACCTTATTTTGCTCATCATCACCAGCGGAATCATGCATTTTACCTCATTTTATGTCCTATTCCAAATTCTTTGTCCAAGCAGAACTAAATTTTGTATCGCTTGATTCCCACTCCCAAATGTTGCAAGAAGCTATAACTAACAAGGGATAAAACAAGTTATCACATATGAAGAAAAAATAAAACAATCAATAGGTCACTAGTAAAGGCAAATTACAAAATATTTAATCAAGAACCAAACTATTGCTTGAAAAAAGAGATAATATTCTCAGTTAAAACAAAAAACATATGCCTACAACAATAAGCCAGTGCTTTTGGGAATATAATATCAAAAGCTAATGCAAAATTGAGTTTTTTTTTTTTTTTTTGTCAATTAATTAGCACGAAAAAACTGACAGAAATGCCCTTCCTGTACTTGAAAATTTTATATTCTTAGGCGATTGTTAAACAATCTGACAGCCAACAGTTACACAAAATGCTAACCAAATAACATAGCATGTTAGAGGGAATTCATGATGAGGCAAAGTAAAATGTCTTCCACAGTCCATGTTACATGGAATGTTGGAGAAAGACAACAACAGAAGAATACAGGCACAATGAAGCACAGCGTATTAGACTATCCCAATAAGCCAATTAGTGCAGGGGGTAAAAAGTGTTGAATTTCATCCAGAATGGTGGGGAGCTTAAACTAGACCAGTCCATGACTTTAACGTAACCAAGTTCAGCTAAAAATTGAAACATGGTTTAGGTACCAGACCACAACTCTGGAACCCTTTTACTTTAGCAGGCCAGTTGTCCAGGTTGAAGGAGAGTCAAGTTGATAGTGAAATTCCCCATTGTAGAAACTAGAATATTAACCCGAATAAAAAGGGCATCAGTTAGATATCCACCTTGTAGGATGTCATAATTAACAAAAAGCTTAAAATTTCAGGTTTCCATTTACAAAGGGAATATACATTCACTTAGATGAGTTGCAATATTATCAATTAAATTGTCCCTAATTTAGAACACCATTTTCCTTTGCAATTCATGCTACCTGTGTCTAGGAGAATAGATACTTTTGTCAATGAAGATCCAATCGAGGCACTAAAAGTTTATTAAAGTTTACACAAACGAATATCTATACAATTCAAAGAACCTTAGCTTGCTTAAAAAAATTCCAAGTATGGGAAAGGACCCAATTATAAATCTAACTTGATCTTCTAAAACAAGCAATTTTCTATCCGATAAGTTCCCAAAGCATCAGGAAGTTTGGTCCACCAACCAACAATCCCACTGCCGCTAACTTGTTAACAGACATGTAATTAAGCTTGAAATGACTTTACCTCTTCAATAATAAGACAATATAGAATAGCACACAAGTGGACTAACTCATTTACGTTGACTTCTAAGAATGACTAGCACCAAGCGACTTTGAAATGAACTTCATTTCGCTGCACCACAAAAATCGAAATGATTTGGAGTACATGCCTAAGCCTAACACTAAACAATTTAAAATACTATGACGAGACACAAAGAACCCATTTTACTGAAAATTGGAATTCAACTTGTATATCTTAATAAGAGAAATTTTACGAGAATTATATCTTAAATCAGCTCCATTATTTCATCAAATAGTCCAAATTCAAATACAGCAGAAGGTAATTATTAGCAACTGAATCACATCAAGTCCAACAAAGTAATATCACCAAAAAGAATTCATTATTTTTCGCGTTGACGCAAGAATTCTGATAAACGAAAGTAACTACGTTTGGTTGCCGAGAAAAACAAAGAAAGATTGATTCCAAGTTCTGCTTTCTTGCCCCTACTGATAATTGAAAATTCCACCTTCACGGAACCAAATAAACAGCAGATAGAATCACAACTGAAACACACAAATGAAGATGTACCTATAGTTTGCTCTGAATCAGTAGCAGCTTAGAGAATAGAGATCTCAGGGCTCTATAAAAGGAAACGGTAGTCGTGCCCAGATCGATAGAGGGAATTATGTAGATATACATGTATATATAGGCCAGGAAAAGAGAGACACGAAGAGCCGAGACCTGAATGCGTCGTTCGTCAATGCGCGTGGGCCGTTACTGTCTTTTTCCCGTTTCCACGTATTAATTTGATAGTAAGCATAAATGCATTAATATGTGGTACAACAAGGTTGCATATTAATTAGTATGGTCAAACGGATGATTGGATAATAGGACTTCTGACTTCAATTCAAAAGGGTAAAACGACCCAAAGAAAAACCTAGTAAAATACTGTAATACTAATAGCGTTTAGTTTCTTTTTTGCTTTTGCTTTTGGTATTTCACTATTTTGAGTGTAACCAAAAAGTTATATAACGTGCGAGCTACTATAACGGGTTGGGAGGAATCGCTAACGTCACCCGCCGGATGATGAATTGAAATAAACAGAAAAGAGAAAAATACAATAGAAAGGTCGTTCATACGTGGTGTAAACATGGCATATAAATCGGGGGAAACTCTATATATTTCTTCAAACTACTACTCAATTAACAATGTCTTCTTCGTTACCTAAAATTGCTAATGTTTTTTCTTAATGCCGAAAAATTACTACTCAATTAATAATGTCATCTTCATTACCTAAAATTGTTAATGTTTCTCCTTAATGCCGAAAATACCCTTAATAAAATTAAAATTAAAACTATTTAAAAAACAAAAAACCAATTTTTTTTTTTCAAATTTATAGAGGTATTTTTGTCTTACTAACAAAAATGTATGATTACTTTTGTCTTTTGCTAGCCTTGGGGGATATTTTTAATTTTTGGGGAAACTTCACTTAGGACCCCCAAACTTCCACCCGTTTTGAAATACCCCCCCTGAACTTCAAAGTCTCTCAATTTAGTCCCCTGAACTTTCAATTTCTATCAATTTGGACCCCTCCGTCTAAATCAATCGTTACCCCCAAACGGAAAACGAAACACGTGACCTGCACGTGACTTTTTTCACCTGAACTACCCATTATACCCTCATTTTAACTAAGTTAAATGTCGAGATTACCCTCTTTGAAAAATCCCAAATTAAACCTACAACTGAGATCTCATTCGATATTTCCAACGTGAAGGAAAAGTCATCGTTCGAACCCATCCACCTCCGTGTCGGCGAACCAGTAGACCCTCGAGCTTTTGGTGTCGATTTGGTGTCGATTTAGTCAGAAATCGTGTCAAACTCAGTTCGTTTCCGTTCGTTACTGCTATAATCAAGTACGATTTACGTTTTGTGTATCTTGACTTTTCGTTATTGTTTTTTAGGGTTTGTAGTTGACGTTTATTGTTTTTGATCATTAATTTGTATTTGATATTTGGGGTTTTTGCATGTAACACTTTTAGAATGCATTTTGTTGAGGTTTTAGTGTGGCTATTTTTGTCGATTTGCGATGGGCCATCCGTGGGATTCGTCCTTGTCGTTTTTTTTCGCATTGACTTGTTGTTGGTTGCTGATTCGTCCTTGTCATTTTTTTGGTGTGGAAAGTGATTGGTTTCTGATAATGTTGGGGGAAAGTTGTCATATTGTTTGGTAATATTGTCTTCTGAGACTGAAGTGTGGCCCCCAAATACCATTTTCTTTTTTGTCTGATCTAAAGCGTGGTCCCCTAGTTGGTGCTTATGTTGGACACGTGATTGGCACTACGAATGTAATACATTAAATATAAGCGTGGTCCCCTTCCATTACTTTTGCATGATTTGGTTGCTGAGTTTAGGCAAATGCTATTGTCATTCAATTAAATGTACTATTATAAACTTTAATTAAAATTTATTTAACCTTAAATCTCGACCACTTGTTCAAATTAAATGGTTGGATTTTATACACATTAAAATTATATTGTTGGATTTGAAAATAGTTGGTATGGTTAGAGGATGTTGATCCAATTGGAGCCAATGGACGGTTGTCTTGACTACAATGATTTTTGTACCAGAAATTGATAATTTTCCTTGATTTTATCTTATAGAAATATTATACTGACATTAAGAAACATCTAAATTGGTACAGTCATTTGAACATTCTGTGCCGCTTTGAGATAGCTTCTTAGATGTTTACCGTAGAAATCAATAAAGAAATCTTGCTTGCTATAAATTATTCAATGCTTTGGAGTCATTGTTATATGAGAAATGATCAAAAATCATCTCATCCCCATAATTTTTAATTGGCTTATTTTGCATTTATTGGTTTTTTTTTTTTTTTGGGGGGGGGGGGGGGG